>NW_028158070.1:2500-25000 GCF_964263955.1 Coregonus lavaretus
ATCAGGTTAGTACAGCACATACAAACTGCATTTAGTCCAATAAAAATACATGATATTATTAGGGTGATAAATAAAAGGCAGTTGCTCCATGACACATATATTTTGAGTGAAACGCACTGTCTATTATTTAAATTGATCTGGGCAGGGCAGGTCAGCACATACAAACTGCATTTAGTCCAATAAAAATACATTTTATTATTAGGGTGATAAATAAAAGGCAGTTGCTCCATGACACATCTATTTTGAGAGAAACGCACTGTCTATTTCATTTGATCAGGGCAGGGCAGAGCAGCACATACAAACTGCATTTAGTCCAATAAAAATACATATTATTAGGGTGATAAATAAAAGGCAGTTGCTCCATGACACATATATTTTGAGTATATTTTGAGCCCCAAAGCATGATGTTTCCACCCCCATGCTTCACAGTAGGTATGGTGTTCATTGGATGCAACTCAGCATTCTTTGTCCTCCAAACACGACGAGTTGAGTTTTTACCAAAAAGTTATATTTTGGTTTTATCTGACCATATGACATTCTCCCAATCCTCTTCTGGATCATCCAAATGCACTCTAGCAAACTTCAGACGGGCCTGGACATGCTGGCTTAAGCAGGGGGACACGTCTGGCACTGCAGGATTTGTGTCCCTTGCGGCGTAGTGTGTTACTGATGGTAGGCTTTGTTACTTTGGTCCCAGCTCTCTGCAGGTCATTCACTAGGTCACCCCGTGTGGTTCTGGGATTTTTGCTCACCGTTCTTGTGATCATTTTGACCCCACGGGGTGAGATCTTGCATGGAGCCCCAGATCGAGGGAGATTATCAGTGGTCTTGTATGTCTTCCATTTCCTAATAATTGCTCCCACAGTTGATTTCTTCAAACCAAGCTGCTTACCTATTGCAGATTCAGTCTTCCCAGCCTGGTGCAGGTCTACAATTTTGTTTCTGGTGTCCTTTGACAGCTCTTTGGTCTTGGCCATAGTGGAGTTTGGAGTGTGACTGTTTGAGGTTGTGGACAGGTGTCTTTTATACTGATAACAAGTTCAAACAGGTGCCATTAATACAGGTAACGAGTGGAGGACAGAGGAGCCTCTTAAAGAAGAAGTTACAGGTCTGTGAGAGCCAGATATCTTGCTTGTTTGTAGGTGACCAAATACTTATTTTCCACCATAATTTGCAAATAAATTCATAAAAAAATCCTACAATGCGATTTTCTGGATTTTTTCTCAATTTGTCTGTCATAGTTGACGTGTACCTATGATGAAAATTACAGGCCTCTATCATCTTTTTAAGTGGGAGAACTTGCAAAATTGGTGGCTGACTTAATACTTTTTTTCCCCACTGTACAAACTGCATTTAGTCCAATAAAATTACATGATATTATTAGTGTGATAAATAAAAGGCAGTTGCTCCATGACACAAGAGTACTCTCTAGGGGAACAAAAAGCTTACAGCAGCTGGTATTCCCAGGTGGTCTCCCATCCAAGTACTAACCTGGCCCGATCCTGCTTAGCTTCCGAGATCGGACGAGATCAGGCATATTCAGGCTGGTATGGCCGTAAGCGGAGGAACAACTTTTGGTACACTATATAAAGACATGAACAAAATGTATCAGTGATTCGTATTTCCATGCAACTTAATGAACCGACTAAAAACAAAGGCTGAATGTACTGCCTATATTTTCAGGGAAATGCACTGTCTATTATTTAATTTGATCATGTTAGGACAGCACATACAAACTGCATTTAGTCCAATAAAAATACATGATATTATTAGGGTGATAAATAAAAGGCAGTTGATGATGATGAAATATTACATCCCAGATGGCATCTGCCATAGCCAAGGGTGGAAATATAAACAATATGCAGGTTCTTTTAAATGTGTTGTTTATTTTAAAGTGCAGATACCCAAAACTGAAATTTAAGTTGAACATATAAATATATTACAAAATTACAGATGTACATTTAAAAAAAGGGGTTTAAGGATATTTTGAGTCCCATCAGCTATTGGTGATTTCGTGCTGACTGGCCTAGCTGTCAAGCCATTCCAAAATCTTATCCTTCTCCACCAAAAGATTTTCTTGACATCCCATAGTCAAACAGTTCTTCCTGCACCGTAATGTCTCGTTGGGCAATGAAAAGGATGACGTTCCACACTTTGCCATCCTCTTCAAGTTGCTGAAGCTGAGCTTTAATGTTGATTCTCTTTCTGGAGTGGTTGATCCTCCGTCCAATTGTGTCCTTCTCTGGGTGGCAAGGGCAGGGCACAGTCTTGGCATCTATGCAGCACGTTTTCCCTGATACATCCCTGTAGAAATATAGGTACCCCATCTCGTATTCATCTGTTGCTGCCAAAAGCTCTTTCCCCTGCTTCCCTGAGAGTGGGAGACCGTGGTAGTCACAGACGACTTCCCCTTCAGCAAATTTCCGTGTTGTCATGACCTTTCTTCCTTTGACAGGGTCATTGGAAATGTACAATCCTCTCCACTTCTGGGACTTCACCAGTTTCATAATTGCTTTGTTTTCATTTTTTGTGTCAATGTTGGTTGAAGGTTGCCAGTAACGAAGGACATCCTCCACCTTCACTTTGTTCTTCTCCCAGTTCTGCCGTTTAATGTATTTCTCTGCTTTTCTGGCAGAGGGTTCTCTTCTGGGGAAGTGAGCTGTAACAATGCAAAGACAAAAATACATGTGTTATTATTAATGTCATTTACTCAATAGCAGAAGCCCTTATCCAGGACTACTTAGTCGTAGTTATGTGACTAAATCAAGTACATTCTCGTAATACCTAATATGTTAAAATTGTATTTTAGCTGCATTTTACCGATCACATAATCCCATCTCATTTTCTCTTGCTGGTTTCTCCACTTGTCAAAGCAGTATCTCTCATGCCTTCCTGCAATCAGTAGTCTGTCCTTCTTTTTGATTGATTGTCCATCAATTGTGACAGGGAAGCTTTGATAGAAGAGGTTCAAGGCCTGTGCCTCATCCAACGTTTGGCTGCTGGACAATGCTCCTGTTCTACAACTTGTTCTTGCGGAGGAGGGGCCTGCAGTCTCATTACTTGAAAAAGGGAAAATAACAAAAACGTGTTAGCCATATGTAACAACTTTACAAGACATTGTAAAGGGTCATTTATATAATGAGTATAAATACTTACAGAGTCACTGGACATGGCAACTTTGGAGATCAGCTTCATTCCCATGCAGGCATTGAGTGGTGTCTTCATGCGGTAGTGCCTGTCAGCTGTAGCAGTTGTATGGGCCAAGTAGTCAGCAACAAGTGCCTTCTCTGCATCCGTGAAGTTGGCTTTGGTATGCGTCTCAAAGATTCGCCTTGCTACCTGGCTGGTGATGTTGGGGAGTTTGTATCTGATGAAAGAACAAGATAAAACAGTTTTGGTTTTAGAAAACTGTACTGTCATAAAAGTATTGTGTAATGATAAAAAACAGTGTTGTTCTTAACAGTGTTCGACTTACTTGGCATGAAACCTTTGTAGGTCATTGGAAGGGTTGTAGATGGCTCTTCCAACTGTGGAAATGAAGAATCTCTCATCTTCTTCCACGTCATCACATTTTTTAAGAAAAGCTGGTCGAACATGTCGGTAGTACGTATCCAACCACTGAAAATTTAGACCAAAAAAAAACATATTTACCAGGTTTGTATTAAATCAATCTCATTCACAATAACCAGATTGTGGTAAATATACTTACTGCATCTTCCTCCTCGTCTAACGAAACGGTTGCCACCTGCTGTGTCGCTGTCTTGTGTTGCTTAACACCGATGACAGTCCATTTCTCACCATTTGGCAAGATGCACTCCTTCCTTGAGAGCCATTCGTTCAGCTACAATAGGAAATGTGACATATCAATAAAACATATGCCAAAAAGCAAATACGATTCAACATTATAGCAATTAAAATGACATTAGTTAACTTATGGTCATATTTTTTACAACTCCAGCCCTTTGGAGATGTTTCAGCATGAGCAGAGACTCCAGGTAGTACAGCATGAGCAGTTGTTCAGGTTCAACCAAAGATTCTTCACTCTTGGCCTTCCCAACGACACCCAGAAAGTCTTTCTTGGCCACCTCCAAGACTGCCACACATTCTTTCGGTGTCTTTGCAACTGTCATCATCTGTGTGTACCTGCAGAAAAACAATAATACGTTAATGATTTGAACAACAACACACACTTAAAATGTTAACTACATTTCCGTGAGGATCAATTTTAAATCTATACACCTTTTCCCGGTAATTTCATGAGACACCTGCTTGCTCATGGACTTCTGTAAGTCATTCAGGCAGTCCTGGAAATGCTTGCATTGCTCATACAAGCTCCTTTCTGTCTGGATGAGGTTTGTTGACGTCGTGATGTAGCGAAGAAACCTCATCAGATTCTTCATGTAGTTTGCAATTGTTTGCTTCTTCTGTCCAATGTTTGCAAGCTTGGTAAAAAAGGACCTGCTTTGCTCCAATTTATTGACAAAATCCAGGGAAGGTTTGGTGGAGTCCATGTAAAACAAAAACCTAGACACATTTGCAACCTGTACATGAAAATGAAAATAATGTTAGTTGCATAGTTAATAACTACTTTGTAATTAAGTAATTCTCATTAAAATATTTCAACAGTTAAATTAAAGTAAAATTGCTGTACATACCTCCTGTTTGAAATTGGGAATGTTGTGGTCATCACGGAGATATTTGGCAAATCCAGCCAGCAGATCACAATCCAGAGGGTGCTTTTGGTACAAACCACTCATTTGCATTGCCTTTCTCAGTTTGTTGTCACATGACTGGTTCATTGGTCTGGAAAACATTTGGTATCCAGATTAGAATCAATAAAATACATCCATGTTCACTTATATACTTGTGTAGTAGTTGTTTATGAGATTATTTATATTTACTTACGGTTGGTACAAGGCAGACTTGTCATCCTCCGTGTTGTTGTCTGATTCAGCATCTGCATCTTCAGTTGGTGTCAACACATGAGCCACTTCCACTTGGCTGAAATATCATACAGATAAACAAAAACAATTATATTATATTACAATCAAACATAATTGGACAACAGTTATAATGAGTTGAAATATGATGTAACTTGCATATATATTATTTTATCAGTGTAAGAAATAGCTTACACAGGTGCTTGTTTGACTTCTGGCTTGTTCTTAACAATATGACCCGTTTCTTCAAGCTTCTGGATCAGGAGTTGGAGTCTGTCTTGTTGTATAACAATACAGCTCAGTAAGCTGTAGTCAAAGATCCTGCCTTTGCAAAGATGCTCTATCATGGAATCTCGGGCAGCGGCGACTTCTTGAACAATCTCTTGTTTTGTTTTTAACTTCATGCACACTCTGCTGAGGTGTCGAGAGAGGGTGTCCTGGTTCTTCAAGCAAAATCTGCAGACAAGAGGGATCCTTCTTTGTTTTCTGTAAGACAGTAAATGCACAGTAAGTACATGTAATGAAGTTACTAGCAGTATGTCAATACTTACACACCTATTATTACTGGTGCTAGCAGAGCTACTGCTAACATTAATAACAGCAACGTTACTGTGGTTTAATTGTGTTTCTGGCCTCAAAGCTTCTAATGCTCTCACACAAAAGCACCTCAAATTTAGGTCATGCTTCATTTTGGGCATACTACTAACATTAATAACAGCAACATACTAACAGTAATATACATGGAATAATTATAGAGGTACATTACCTTGAACCAGTTGCATTTGCAGATGCCATCTTGCTGAAAAATGAAGGAAGTAATAACACAATCGCGAAGAAATCTCTGCAGAATAAGGAAAAAAGCAATAATCCAAAATATCAGGTCCCAGAAGGAAAGAGTGTTGTCGTTGCTCTCAGTTGAATTCTCTTTTCTGAAGTGGAGTATATACTGTTGCCTTGGTCAGTATATATACACACAATCAGATTGGCCCAACCCCATTCCACAATAAAATATTCCATTCAGGCTAGATTTACGCATACGCAAATGAGATGGCTCATTCAGCTTCACACCTCACAATACCTCTGGAGGTCAGATTTCAACCCTGCAGGGTAAACACCGTGCTTTACATTTAACAGACACTCTTACCCAGGCTGACTTAAAGTTAATGGATGCATATATTTTTTGTGTAATTATTTTTTTCATACCTTCCCCCAGTGGGAATCGAACCCACAACTCTTTCATTGCAAACACCATGCTCTACCAACTGAGCTACATCCATGCCACAATTCAGACTACTGCCCATAATAATTCCTATCTAAACCTTTCGGCTTGTGAAAGGTTTAACAATAAATCTTATGTCAAATTCCATTGTAACTAATTGCCATGGGAAAGCAGTCAAGTCAGCCATCCCATTGATAAATTCATCAAAAACAGTCAAAGGACAGAACATTTTAAATGTATTTCTACAGTAGAGTATCCCTGTTACGAACCCCGTGGCTTTAAACGTCTAGGGTGGATGGACATGAGACCCGTAACATAATCCATGCAAATTAGGATGATGACATGGAACAGTGAGAACGAAAAACTACGCGACAACCATAAACTACCGTCAAACATAAAATGTTTGTGTGAACACACGGTAAAGGTTTGGGAAAAAGGGCTGAGCAGGAACCAAGAAATGAAACAATAGTGTAAAAAAAACCTAAACTGATATTGCCTGCCTCAAGAACCGCTAAGCTACTGCTAATCATACAAAAGTACAGGGGGTGGTCCGCTCAGGTCTAACTAGTGTGTTTAGACATTTCTTCCTACAGGTAATGTACGCCCAAGGGCAGCTAGCTTAAACTCCCCTTTTCCCAGAAACACACACAGTTACCAAACAGAGTGATCAGCAAATTAGTGAGTACACAATACACCACAGTATCCATACTCACATAGGGAAAATAGTCTCTAACAAAGTTACCAAACAGAGTAACCAGCAACTTGGTGAGTAAACAAAAAACAGGACACCACAGTATCCATACTCACATACGGAAAATAGTCTTCTTCTCAACAAACACAACTGACTGTTTTTTATACAATGTGATGTGTGATTGAAAAACCAGAAACAGTTGGTGCAATGCAGAGGAATGTTCACTGATTGGTCCACCTTAGCAATCAGCAGACACCTCAACGACCACCAATCAGGAACATGCAGGACACCTGTTATTAGGGCAGAAGGAGAGGAAACAAAAAAAGACACAGGATACCTGTATCCGTAACAATCCCAGTAGTGGACTTTATTAGTTAAAGCCATAGTGTACATTTTTGTAACAGGAATGGAATTGACTGAATGATGAATTGATTTAATGGTAAAAGACTGAATTTGACTGTGAGCTGACAGCAAGGGAGGAGTTGGAGGTGTGTTTTAGTGGGAGGATTGTGTTGTGGAAATAGAATGTATTTGACTAGAGGCTGACAGGCAGAGGAAGGGTGGAGGGAGTGTGTCACACCCTGGCTATGGGACTCTAGTTGTTGAGCCAGGGTGTGTTTGTTCTATGTGGTGTGTTTCTATGTTGGGGGTTCTGGTTTGTTGTTTTCTATGTTTGCCTTAGTGACTCCCAATCAGAGGCAACGAGTGTCAGCTGTTGGCTGGTTGTCTCTGATTGGGAGCCATATTTAACTGTCTGTTTTTCACTTTGTGTTTGGGGTTATTTTTTTTATTTTTTTGTTCCGTGTCGGTATATGTTTACCGTTGGACGTTACGAGTCGTTTATTGTTTTGTTCGTGCTTGATTTACAGTTTTTGCCCATTGCTTACACACTAAAACCGAATGCTTAGACCAAAGCCTCAATACCTAAACTTCTTGTAGCATACCTTAAACACAGTGTAACCATAGCTTAAACACAATGTCAACTTTGCACTTTGTTTGTAATTCTGTAACACACTTATTGTGAAACACTACACACGTTTTCTTACATTAGACACGTTGTTCAAAAACGAAATCACCTGTTATCATTGGGAAAACACTCTGTTCAAAATACAAAACACATCTGGCAATTGTATGCACTTACATACACACCTGAAAACACTTGCACAGAAAACAGAACACCAATCAGTCTGAGCCTTAGCACTACAAATGGGCCTCAGGTAAGCCATTTTTAACTTTGCAAGCATGGAGGCAATGAGAGTCAGAGTAAGAGGAGGACAAAGAGAGAGAGGAGTCGGATGAGGAAGAGGACCAGTGCGGAGACGTATATCAGATGACATCAGGGCTACTCTGGTGGACCATGTGATAAATCATGGCCTGTCCATGAGAGAGGCTGGGCAAAGAGTCCACCCTAACCTCAGTCGCTACACAGTAGCATCGATAATAAGGACATTCCGACTGGAGAACAGGTATATCTTCAAGTTTCTACTCCAGACTGTACCTACTGTATGTGTCACATGATTCTGTATCATATTACAGTATTACTGTACTAACTATACTATACAAAAATGGATAGTACTGTGAAGTACTGTATATGTAAAGGAATACCATTGTGATGTTGCAGTACTGTGTACAGTTTGAAAGTACAGTATGTGAAAAATAACCTAACCAATGACATCTTGTGGTGGCATTTTCTACAGAATGGTTGGACGACCTCCTCAAGGTGGAAGGGAACGGCTCTTCACTCAACAACAAGAGCTTGCCATCATTGAAATGGTGCGAGAAAATAATGCAATCCGACTTCGTGAGTTGCAACAACGCATAATTGCAAATGGAAATGAATTCAACAATATCAACTGGGTCAGCATTTCTACACTAAGTCGCATCCTACAGAAACATAACTTCAGAATGAAGCAGCTGTACAGGGTGCCATTTGAGAGGAACAGTGTCAGGGTCAAGGACTTGCGCCATAATTATGTGCAGGTATGTGTCACTTTACTTTACATACTATATATTGTGATGTGGGAATGAGGGTTTATGCTGCCACCTGCCCTGCCTGTAGCTTGTAGTTTTGGTCTAACCCAGCCCCTACTTGTGTGAAAATATAGACATTGTAGTTCCTGTATGTGTTTTCAGTAACAATATTCAATATTTTCTGTTACAGACGGTTCTGGAGTTTGATGTCGCCGAACTGCCGCATTAGTTCATCTACGTGGATGAGGCAGGCTTCAATCTGGCCAAAACCAGGCGTCGGGGCCGTAACGTAGTTGGACAAAGGGCTGTTGTAAATGTCCCTGGGCAGCGTGGGGGAAATATCACCTTGTGTGCTGCAATTAGTGTCGAAGGAGTCCTGCATCATCATGCCACTCTAGCTCCCTACAATACAGGACAGATCATTGCATTTCTAGATGCACTACATGCAGTTGTGCAGGACAGACCACAGCAGCCCAGGTTTGTTGTCATCTGGGATAATGTTAGTTTCCACCGGGCTGCTCTGGTCCGAGATTGGTTCAACAACCATAATCATTTCACAGTTTTATACCTTTCCCCTTACAGCCCCTCTCTAAATGGAATCGAGGAATTCTTTTCAGCGTGGCGGTGGAAAGTATATGATCGGCAACCACATGCCCGCATGACTCTTCTGCAAGCAATGGAAGAGGCATGTGGAGACATTGAGGTGGGATCAATCCAAGGGTGGATTCGGCACACAAGGCGATATTTTCCCAGATGCCTAGCCCGCGAGGACATTGCCTGTGATGTTGACGAGGTCTTGTGGCCAGATCCGAACAGAAGGCGTGATCCATAATCCCCCCCGCCCCCCACCACACACACGCACACACACACAAAACAAGTATATGTTTTTTCCCCCAATAGCAATTTATCCAGTAATTGTATTGTTTCTTTTACTTTTGTTTGTTGCTAAATTTGATGTTAAGAATTTCTGTAAGAATGTTTTATTTTGTAAACTTTTTTTTTGTAAATACTGTTTGATTACTGCAGAAATTCTACTTTTGAGTTTTACAGAAGACAATGACAATAAAATGACGATAATAATAGAAACACGAAGACTGCAGTGTTTTATATAAATCCCATCAGTGTGTTTCTGTTGATATGAAAGTGTAATTCAAATGTTGCTTGTGTGTATGGTTTTGTTGCAATAATTTCATTTGTAGAAAGGAGTGTTAAGTTTTGATGGCAGTGTTTCATTTTGGCATATATGTGCGTTGTTAATCTCCAAGTGCTATGTCTGATTGGCTTGTGTGTTGAGTTTTGACATAATGAGCCAAATTCTGCAAAAAGTGTGTAAGCAATAGGCAAAAACTGTAAATATTGTAGTACAAAATAGGTGATACATGTTTCATTATGGTACTACATGTAAATACATCCCTGTAAAAGTACTGCAGAAGTAGAGAGAATACTACAGACACAGTGGAATCATTGAACAAAATCTGAAATATATTGATAAAAAAACAATACAGTACTGTAAAACATCAAATGCAGTGTTCCTCAACTTGCTTGCTTGTATTGTAAAAAGCTAAACATAGGAGTGATTACTGTACTTCTCACATTTTCATCAACTCTGTCTTGTGGTTTTGGCCACAGGTTCTCATCTACATCACAATGGATGTTTTCATTAGCCAAACATCTTGGAAAAAACCTTTGGCCATGGCGAATCCAGGCCTGACACTGGTCTGCCGTGATGTCATTGCATGCGTCATCCATGGCCTGGAGAAGAGTGACTTGTTCATGAGGGCGCCTATCATAAACTTTCCATCTCCATGTGAAGAAAAATTCCTCAATCGGGTTAAGGAAAGGAGAGTATGGGGGTAAATACAGGGTGGTAAATTGTGCATGGGCCTGAAACCATGCTTGCATCATATGAGTATGGTGGAACCTGACATTATCCCACATAATGACATAGGTCACGCCACCAGCTCTACAGGCCTGATCGAGCTCATCAAGGAAGGTTACAAGGGGACCATAGAAACGGTGTCTGATAAAGAATGATGATGAAATATTTCATCCATAGATAATGTAGTCTAATTGGTTCATGCTCCACGCTAATTGTGTCATGAACCCTGCGTCCTGAGTCTGTTCCTGCCTGTGTTGCCGTTTTTCTGCTCTGAATCTCCTGTTTCCTGAAGGTTCCTGAACGCACCCTGTCCGGTTGCCGGGCGACGTTGCTAGGCGGGTGATCTCTCGATTACCCGCACCTGCTTCTCATCAGCTTCGGCACACCTGGTCCTGATCATCACCCCTTCATAAGCTCTGACCTGACATCCATTCCCTGCCGGATCGTTAGCCATGAACATCATTCTCCCGGGACCTTCACCCAACCCCTGCCTGGTTGTCAGCAGCTGCCGTGCCATCATTGGATCTGCCACTTCACCTCCACCAACTCATCTCCGCCGCCCGCTCCGTCTCCTGGATTACTCTGCATCTTTTTGAATCTGTTACAGTTTTTTACAATCACTTTGGCACTAATTTCAGAACCTTGACGTCATTTTTCAAAACTCTAGACTCAAAACTCACAACCAATGATCAAAATGCACATTTTTCAAAACTCTAACACTTTTTTCAATTGCTTGGATACAATACACATAAAACTAAGATCATTTGTTCATTTAACAAAAGTCACCTGTTCAATATGACACAACATAACATCAAAGTACTACTATTTCAAAAGGCAATTCACACATTACATTTCAGATGAGTGTCTACTCATTTCATTACAATTATCCAACTATCAATTGATACAACTGCTCAAAATGATAAGTAACTGTTGCATTACTCTTAATGCATAGTTGTATGGAAACAGACAAACAATATTCCATGTTTAGATCATGAAAGTTTCAAAGTAACGAGATTCATTGTCACCAATTAGCGTGGAGCATGAACCAATTAGACTACATTATCTATGGATGTAATATTTCATCATCATTCTTTATCAGACACCGTTTCTATGGTCCCCTTGTAACCTTCCTTGATGAGCTCGATCAGGTCTGTAGAGCTGATGGCGTGACCTATGTCATTGTGTGTGATAATGTCAGGTTCCACCATGCTCATATGATGCAAGCATGGTTTCAGGCCCATGCACAATTGACCACCCAGTATTTACCCCCATACTCTCCTTTCCTTAACCTGATTAAGGAATATTTCTCCACATGGAGATGGAAGGTTTATGATAGGCGCCCTCATGAACAAGTCACTCTTCTCCAGGCCATGGATGACGCATGCAATGACATCACGGCAGACCAGTGTCAGGCCTGGATTCGCCATGGCCAAAGGTTTTTTCCAAGATGTTTGGCTAATGAAAACATCCATTGTGATGTAGATGAGAACCTGTGGCCAAAACCACAAGACAGAGTTGATGAAAATGTAGAAGTACAGTAATCACTCCTATGTTTTGCTTTTTACAGTACAAGCAAGCAAGTTTATGTTTTACAGTACTGTATTGTTTTTCATCAATATATTTCAGATTTTGTTCAATGATTCCACTGTGTCTGTGGTATTCTCTCTACTACTGCAGTACTTTTACAGGGATGTATTTACATGTAGTACCATAATGAAACATGTATCACCTATTTTGTACTACAATATTTAATGATTGTACGAACAATGACACAGTGAAACTATTGGTTGCTTGTGTGTGGGTGATCTAAATTAACGTTTCATTGGTATTTCACAATACATTTGTATTTTGAATCAATGATTGTGCAAGTGTAAGATTTATTTAAATATATGAATGCACAATGCAATGTTTTGAACATTGGACAGCCTGTGTTACAAGTGATGACCGTTTTGAGTTTTGTGTCTAGAGTTTTGAAAAATGACGTCAAGGTTCTGAAATTAGTGCCAAAGTCATTGTAAAAAACTGTAACAATCACCCATATTAGCAAACTTATTTAATTTCAAACATCACATTTCTCTAGTATAGGCTACGATATCAGCAAAATGCTTTTGATAAGTGATCGGTATGGTAGGTGTCGATCATTTCTGTTTTTCATCCCAGTTCTACTACTTACTGTGAGGATGCTATGAGGATTATTGTGTGTGTGTGTGTGTGTTTGTGTGTGTGTGTGTGAGTGTGTGACAAACCAGTATCTTTGATGAGGGGCCAGGTGCTGATCTGGCAAAGACCTCACCTCCAGCTTCACAACACCTCTGGAGGTCAGATTTAAACCCTGCAGGGTAAACACCGTGCTTTACATTTAACAGACACTCTTACCCTGGCTGACTTAAAGTTAATGGATGCATATATGTTTTGTGTAATTATTTTTTTCATACCTTCCCCCAGTGGGAATTGAACCCACAACCCTGGCATTGCAAACACCATGCTCTACCAACTGAGCTACATCCATGCCACAATTCAGACTACTGCCCATAATAATTCCTATCTAAACCTTTCGGCTTGTGAAACCCCCAGACAGAGGTGTGAAATTCCTCAACTTGAGGAGCTTCAAACATCAGAACAATGGCCTGACAACACCTGAGACATTTTTTAGGAAGATGGCATCTGCCATAGACAAGGGTGAAAATAAAAACAACATGCAGGTTTTCTTTTAAATGTGTTGTTTATTTTAAAGTGCAGATACCCAAAACTGAAATTTAAGTTGAACATGCATGGCTAAATATATTACAAAATTACAGATGTACATTTTAAAAAGGGGTTTAAGGATATTTTTGAGTCCCATCAGCTATTGGTGATTTCGTGCTGACTGGCCTAGCTGTCAAGCCATTCCAAAATCTTATCCTTCTACACCAAAATATTTTCTTGACACTCCATAGTCAAACAACAGTTCTTCCTGTACCGGAATGTCTCGTTGGGCAATGAAAAGGATGCAATGGCCTAGGCGACAACACCTTGGGTGGGCAATTGTCTTCAAAATGAATGTTCATATATAACATGCCATTCCCCATGCATTATGCTGTTGGGTCAGGGAGGAGGGAGGTTGAAATGCTGGGAAAAACAACTCCACAGAAGATCCACACAGCATTTAAACATTTCTCAAATGAAAGTAACAGCATTAGAATATATATAGGGTTGCCTAATCACACATTTGACATTTTGGAAGGATTTAACCTATTTGAAAAAAGTTGAAAGGCAACGTGGATCTACTGTGGAGTAGTTCTTCCCAGCACTTCAACCAAATCAGATTTATATTACATATTGCCTGGTGTGATTTAAAATGGAAAGAAAGCTCTAATCTTTACCCAAATGGTCTCAAATTAAAGGCCTGTTGGTAATTTCAGTGGAACCATCCAACCCAAGTAGCTATTCAACCTCAAAACTACCTGGTTTTGCTGTACATTCAAAACAGCAGTATAATGTGAAACTTCTTGTGGGCATTTAACAATGACAGAAAATCTTTTCCCAACTGGTCTCAAATGAGCTGTACTCTCAGGCCCATGTGATAAAGGGTTTTACTAGGTAGGGAGTGTAGAACAAGATGCATGGAGTTCCAGAGGTCACAAGATCAATGTGGGCCTGCATGGATGTCAGCAGGGCAGGAGGGAGAAACCCCCAAGTGAAAAGGTGTGTCTGTGTGTGTCTGTGTGAGTGAGTGAACCTGTCCTACAGGGGGCCAGAGCAGGCAGCCCCTTTCTCCTAGCCTGCTGCACCTCTGGATGACCAGGGAGTGAGCTGTACTCTCAGGCCCATGGGTGAGAGTGTTTTAATAGGCAGAGAGTGTTTAAATAGAGGCATGGAGGTCCATGGAGTGAGCTGTACTCTCAGACCCATGGGAGATGTCCTTTACTAGGCAGGGAGTGTAGAACAAGATGCATGGTGCTCCAGAGGTCACAAGGTCAATGTGGGCCTGCATGGATGTCAGCAAAAATACCTGTGGGAGTTTCAAAATGACAGAAAGCTCTAATCTTTTCCCAAATGGTCTCAAATTATAGGCCTGATCACCCTGGACTGATGCCTGTTGGTAATTTCAGTAGAACCAATCAACTCAAGTAGCTATTCAACCTCAAAATGACCTGGTTTTGCTGTACATTCAAAATAGCAGTATAGTGCAAAACTGCCTGTGTGCGTTTCAAAATGACAGAAAGCTCTAATCTTTTCCCAAATGGTCTCAAATTATAGGCCTGATCACCCTGGACCAATGGGAGAAGGCACAAGTGAATAGGTGTGTCTGTGTGAGTGAGTGAACCTGTCCACAGGGGGGCAGAGCAGGCAGCCCCTAGGAGCTGTTCTCCTAGTGAAAACCATCCGATTTCCAGGTGAACGGTTAAGGGGGGTTTGCCCCCCCCCTTGGGGTCCCCCCCCCCAACCCGGCCATGGACCCCCAGCACGTCCATGTGTGAGTCAGGAGCCAACCCCTGGTTCTCCTAGTGAAAACCGTCCGATTACATGGTGAACGGTTAAGGGGGGTTTGCCCCCACCTTGGGGTCCCCCCCGCAACCCGGCCATGGGCACTCAGCACGCCCATGTGTGAGTCAGGAGCCACCCCCTTGTTCTCCTAGTGAAAACCATCCTAAAATGACAGGTGGCGGCCCCTTTTGGTCGAATCCGGGTGGGGGGGTTTGCCCCCCTTGGGGTCCCCCCCCAACCCGGCCATTGGCACCCAGCACGCCCATTTGTGATTAAGGAGCCATCCCCTGGTTCTCCTAGTGAAAACCGTCCTAAAATGACAGGTGGCGGCCCCTTTTGGTCGAATCCGGGTGGGGGGTTTTCCCCCACTTGGGGTCTCCCCCCCAACCCGGCCATGGGCACCCAGCACGTCCATGTGTGAGTCAGGAGCCATCCCCTGTTTCTCATAGTGAAAACCGTCCTAAAATGACAGGTGGCGCCCCCTTGTGGACGATTCCGGGTGGGCCCCGCCCTTGGGGGTCTCCCCCAAGCCAGCCATGGGCAGCAACCCGCCCATGTATGACTGAAGGAGCCCTACTCTAGTTTAATTAGTGAAATCCATCCTAAAATGCGAATTCGCGCCACCCCATGGCTGAAAATCAGCTGGGGGGCAGTGCACCCACACCCCCACCACCCCCCACCCCCAACCCCCAAACCCCTTGGTGTCTCCACCAAGACAGACATGAGCACCCATCCTGGGCATGTGTGACTGAAGGAGCCCTCCTCTGGTTCTCCAAGTGAAATCCGTCCTAAAATGTGAAACGGCGCCACCCCATGGCCGAAAATCAACTGGGGGGCAGTGCACCCACACCCCACCCACCCCCACCCCCAACCCCAAAGCCCCTTGGTGTCTCCACCAAGACAGACATGAGCACCCATCCTGGGCATGTGTGACTGAAGGAGCCCTCCTCTGGTTCTCCTAGTGAAATCCGTCCTAAAATGCGAAATGGCGCCACCCCATGGCCGAAAATCAGCTGGGGGGCAGTGTACCCACACCCCCACCACCCCCCACCCCCAACCCCCAAGCCCCTTGGGGTCTCCCCCAAGCCAGACATGAGCACCCATCCTGGGCATGTGTGACTGAAGGAGCCCTCCTCTGGTTCTCCTAGTGAAATCCGTCCTAAAATGCGAAATGGCGCCACCCCATGGCCGAAAATCAGCTGGGGGGCAGTGCACCCCCACCCCCAACACCCCCCATCCCCAACACACAAGCCCCTTGGGGTCTCCCCCAAGCTGGACATGAGCACCCATCCTGGGCATGTGTGACTGAAGGAGCCCTCCCCTGGTTCTCCTAGTGAAAACCGTTGGGATATCATGTGGGGGTGTCTGACCCTCCACCCCAATCCGACCAAGTGCACCCATGTCGGCCTTGTGTGTCTCAGGAGCCAGTCCCTGGTTCTCCTAGTGAAAACCGGAGGGTTACCATGTGGGGGTGTCTGACCCTCCACTCCAATCCGACCAAGAGCACCCATTTCGGCCTTGTGTGACTCAGGAGCCGGTCCCTGGTTCTCCTAGTGAAAACCGGAGGGTTACCATGTGGGGTGTCTGACCCTCCACCCCAATCCGACCAAGAGCACCCATTTCGGCCTTCTGTGACTCAGGAGCCGGTCCCTGGTTCTCCTAGTGAAAACCGGAGGGTTACCATGTGGGGTGTCTGACCCTCCACCCCAATCCGACCAAGAGCACCCATTTTAGCCATGTGTGAGTCAGGAGCCATCCCCTCGTTCTCCTAGTGAAAACCATCCGATTTCCAGGTGAACGGTTAAGTGGGGTTTGCCCCCCCTTGGGGGTCCCCCCCCAACCCGGCCATGGACCCCCAGCACGCCCATGTGTGAGTCAGGAGCCATCCCCTGGTTCTCCTAGTGAAAACTGTCCTAAAATGACAGGTGGCGCCCCCTTGTGGTCGAATCCGGGTGGGGGGGTTTGCCCCCCCTTGGGGTCCCCCCCCCCAACCCGGCCATGGGCACCCAGCACGCCCATGTGTGAGTCAGGAGCCATCCCCTGGTTCTCCTAGTGAAAACCGTCCTAAAATGACAGGTGGCGCCCCCTTGTGGACGAATCCGGGTGGGGGGTGCCCCCCCTGGGCCCCCCCAAGCCAGACATGGGCACCCACCCGCCCATGTATGACTGAAGGAGCCCTACTCTAGTTTATTAGTGAAATCCGTCCTAAAATGCGAATTGGCGCCACCCCATGGCCGAAAATCAGCTGGGGGGTAGTGCACCCCCACCCCAAACACCCCACACCCCCAACCCCCAAGTGCCTCGGGGTCTCCCCCAAGCCAGACATGAGCACCCATCCTGGGCATGTGTGACTGAAGGAGCCCTCCTCTGGTTCTCCTAGTGGAAACCGTCCTAAAATGACAGGTGGCGCCCCCTTGTGGACGAATCCGGGTGGAGGGGGGTTGGGGCCCCCCCTTTGGGTCTCCCCCAATCCGGCCATGGTCACCCAGCACGTCCATGTGTGAGTCAGGAGCCATCCCCTTGTTCTCCTAGTGAAAAGCGTCCTAAAATGACAGGTGGCGCCCCCTTGTAGACGAATCCGGGTGGGGGGGGCCCCCCTTGGGGGTCTCGGGTCTCCCCCAAGCCAGCAATTGGCACCCACCCGCCCATGTATGACTGAAGGAGCCCTACTCTAGTTTATTAGTGAATCCCATCCTAAAATGCGAATTGGCGCCACCCCATGGCCGAAAATCAGCTGGGGGGGTAGTGCACCCCCACCCCAAACACCCCACACCCCCAAGCCCCTCGGGGTCTCCCCCAAGCCAGACATGAGCACCCAATCTGGGCATGTGTGACTGAAGGAGCCCTCCTCTGGTTCTCCTAGTGAAAACCGTCCTAAAATGACAGGTGGCGCCCCCTTGTGGATGAATCCGGGTGGGGGGGGTTGGGGCCCCCCCTTGGGTTCTCCCCCAAGCCGGCCATGGGCACCCAGCACGTCCATGTCTGAGTCAGGAGCCATCCCCTGGTTCTCATAGTGTAAACCGTCCTAAAATGACAGGTGGCGCCCCCTTGTGGACGAATCCGGGTGGGGGGGTGGGGCCCCCCCTTGGGGTCTCCCCCAAGCCGGCCATGGGCACACAGCACGTCTATGTGTGAGTCAGGAGCCATCCCCTGGTTCTCATAGTGTAAACCGTCCTAAAATGACAGGTGGCGCTCCCTTGTGGACGAATCCGGGTGGGCCCCCCCCTTTGGGGTCTCCCCCAAGCCAGCCATGAGCACCCACCCGACCATGTATGACTGAAGGAGCCCTCCTCTGGTTCTCCTAGTTAAATCAGTCCTAAAGTGAGAAATGGCGCCAACCCATGGCCGAAAATCAGATGGGGGGCAGTGCTCCCCCCCCCCCCAACATTTATGAAACTGGTGAAGTCCCAGAAGTGGAGAGGATTGTACATTTCCAATGACCCTGTCAAAGGAAGAAAGGTCATGACAACACGGACATCAGCATCAAGCCTGTCTGTCAGAGTGCCAGGTCTCTCTCCATTCAGAGACATCAGTATCAAGCCTGTCTGTCAGAGTGGCAGGTCTCTCTCCATTCAGAGACATCAGTATCAAGCCTGTATGTCAGAGTGGCAGGACTCTCTCCATTCAGAGACATCAGTATCAAGCCTGTCTGTCAGAGTGCCAGGTCTCTCTCCATTCAGAGACATCAGTATTAAGCCTGTCTGTCAGAGTGCCAGGTCTCTCTCCATTCAGAGACATCAGCGTCAAGCCTGTCTGTCAGCGTGCCAGGTCTCTCTCCATTCAGAGACATCAGTATCAAGCGTGTCTGTCAGAGTGCCAGGTCTCTCTCCATTCAGAGACATCAGTATCAAGCCTGTCTGTCAGAGTGCCAGGTCTCTCTCCATTCAGAGACATCAGTATCAAGCCTGTCTGTCAGAGTGCCAGGTCTCTCTCCATTCAGAGACATCAGTATCAAGCCTGTCTGTCAGAGTGCCAGGTCTCTCTCCATTCAGAGACATCAGTATCAAGCGTGTCTGTCAGAGTGCCAGGTCTCTCTCCATTCAGAGACATCAGTATCAAGCCTGTCTGTCAGAGTGCCAGGTCTCTCTCCATTCAGAGACATCAGCATCAAGCCTGTCTGTCAGAGTGCCAGGTCTCTCTCCATTCAGAGACATCAGTATCAAGCCTGTCTGTCAGAGTGCCAGGTCTCTCTCCATTCAGAGACATCAGTATCAAGCGTGTCTGTCAGAGTGCCAGGTCTCTCTCCATTCAGAGACATCAGTATCAAGCCTGTCTGTCAGAGTGCCAGGTCTCTCTCCATTCAGAGACATCAGTATCAAGCCTGTCTGTCAGAGTGCCAGGTCTCTCTCCATTCAGAGACATCAGTATCAAGCGTGTCTGTCAGAGTGCCAGGTCTCTCTCCATTCAGAGACATCAGTATCAAGCCTGTCTGTCAGAGTGCCAGGTCTCTCTCCATTCAGAGACATCAGTATCAAGCGTGTCTGTCAGAGTGCCAGGTCTCTCTCCATTCAGAGACATCAGTATCAAGCCTGTCTGTCAGAGTGCCAGGTCTCTCTCCATTCAGAGACATCAGTATCAAGCCTGTCTGTCAGAGTGCCAGGTCTCTCTCCATTCAGAGACATCAGTATCAAGCGTGTCTGTCAGAGTGCCAGGTCTCTCTCCATTCAGAGACATCAGTATCAAGCCTGTCTGTCAGAGTGCCAGGTCTCTCTCCATTCAGAGACATCAGCATCAAGCCTGTCTGTCAGAGTGCCAGGTCTCTCTCCATTCAGAGACATCAGTATCAAGCCTGTCTGTCAGAGTGCCAGGTCTCTCTCCATTCAGAGACATCAGTATCAAGCGTGTCTGTCAGAGTGCCAGGTCTCTCTCCATTCAGAGACATCAGTATCAAGCCTGTCTGTCAGAGTGCCAGGTCTCTCTCCATTCAGAGACATCAGTATCAAGCGTGTCTGTCAGAGTGCCAGGTCTCTCTCCATTCAGAGACATCAGTATCAAGCCTGTCTGTCAGAGTGCCAGGTCTCTCTCCATTCAGAGACATCGGCATCAAGCCTGTCTGTCAGAGTGCCAGGTCTCTCTCCATTCAGAGACATCGGCATCAAGCCTGTCTGTCAGAGTGCCAGGTCTCTCTCCATTCAGAGACATCAGTATCAAGCGTGTCTGTCAGAGTGCCAGGTCTCTCTCCATTCAGAGACATCAGTATCAAGCCTGTCTGTCAGAGTGCCAGGTCTCTCTCCATTCAGAGACATCAGTATCAAGCCTGTCTGTCAGAGTGCCAGGTCTCTCTTCATTCAGAGACATCAGTATCAAGCCTGTCTGTCAGAGTGCCAGGTCTCTCTCCATTCAGAGACATCAGTATCAAGCGTGTCTGTCAGAGTGCCAGGTCTCTCTCCATTCAGAGACATCAGTATCAAGCCTGTCTGTCAGAGTGCCAGGTCTCTCTCCATTCAGAGACATCAGCATCAAGCCTGTCTGTCAGAGTGCCAGGTCTCTCTCCATTCAGAGACATCAGTATCAAGCCTGTCTGTCAGAGTGCCAGGTCTCTCTCCATTCAGAGACATCAGTATCAAGCGTGTCTGTCAGAGTGCCAGGTCTCTCTCCATTCAGAGACATCAGTATCAAGCCTGTCTGTCAGAGTGCCAGGTCTCTCTCCATTCAGAGACATCAGTATCAAGCCTGTCTGTCAGAGTGCCAGGTCTCTCTCCATTCAGAGACATCAGTATCAAGCGTGTCTGTCAGAGTGCCAGGTCTCTCTCCATTCAGAGACATCAGTATCAAGCCTGTCTGTCAGAGTGCCAGGTCTCTCTCCATTCAGAGACATCAGTATCAAGCGTGTCTGTCAGAGTGCCAGGTCTCTCTCCATTCAGAGACATCAGTATCAAGCCTGTCTGTCAGAGTGCCAGGTCTCTCTCCATTCAGAGACATCAGTATCAAGCGTGTCTGTCAGAGTGCCAGGTCTCTCTCCATTCAGAGACATCAGTATCAAGCCTGTCTGTCAGAGTGCCAGGTCTCTCTCCATTCAGAGACATCAGTATCAAGCCTGTCTGTCAGAGTGCCAGGTCTCTCTCCATTCAGAGACATCAGTATCAAGCGTGTCTGTCAGAGTGCCAGGTCTCTCTCCATTCAGAGACATCAGTATCAAGCCTGTCTGTCAGAGTGCCAGGTCTCTCTCCATTCAGAGACATCAGCATCAAGCCTGTCTGTCAGAGTGCCAGGTCTCTCTCCATTCAGAGACATCAGTATCAAGCCTGTCTGTCAGAGTGCCAGGTCTCTCATATTCAGAGACATCAGTATCAAGCCTGTCTTTCAGAGTGCCAGGTCTCTCTCCATTCAGAGACATCAGTATCAAGCGTGTCTGTCAGAGTGCCAGGTCTCTCTCCATTCAGAGACATCAGTATCAAGCCTGTCTGTCAGAGTGCCAGGTCTCTCTCCATTCAGAGACATCAGTATCAAGCGTGTCTGTCAGAGTGCCAGGTCTCTCTCCATTCAGAGACATCAGTATCAAGCCTGTCTGTCAGAGTGCCAGGTCTCTCTCCATTCAGAGACATCAGCATCAAGCCTGTCTGTCAGAGTGCCAGGTCTCTCTCCATTCAGAGACATCAGTATCAAGCCTGTCTGTCAGAGTGCCAGGTCTCTCTCCATTCAGAGACATCAGTATCAAGCGTGTCTGTCAGAGTGCCAGGTCTCTCTCCATTCAGAGACATGGGTATCAAGCCTGTCTGTCAGAGTGCCAGGTCTCTCTCCATTCAGAGACATCAGCATCAAGCCTGTCTGTCAGAGTGCCAGGTCTCTCTCCATTCAGAGACATCAGTATCAAGCCTGTCTGTCAGAGTGCCAGGTCTCTCTCCATTCAGAGACATCAGTATCAAGCCTGTCTGTCAGAGTGCCAGGTCTCTCTCCATTCAGAGACATCAGTATCAAGCGTGTCTGTCAGAGTGCCAGGTCTCTCTCCATTCAGAGACATCAGTATCAAGCCTGTCTGTCAGAGTGCCAGGTCTCTCTCCATTCAGAGACATCAGTATCAAGCGTGTCTGTCAGAGTGCCAGGTCTCTCTCCATTCAGAGACATCAGTATCAAGCCTGTCTGTCAGAGTGCCAGGTCTCTCTCCATTCAGAGACATCAGCATCAAGCCTGTCTGTCAGAGTGCCAGGTCTCTCTCCATTCAGAGACATCGGCATCAAGCCTGTCTGTCAGAGTGCCAGGTCTCTCTCCATTCAGAGACATCAGTATCAAGCGTGTCTGTCAGAGTGCCAGGTCTCTCTCCATTCAGAGACATCAGTATCAAGCCTGTCTGTCAGAGTGCCAGGTCTCTCTCCATTCAGAGACATCAATATCA
>NW_028158070.1:30000-35000 GCF_964263955.1 Coregonus lavaretus
GCATCCCCTTTGGGGGCTGTCTGCTCTGTCCCCCTTTTTTTTTGGCCTCCTATACCTCTGGAGGTCAAGGGAGTAAGCTGTACTCTCAAGCCCATGTGAGAGAGGCTTTTAATGGGAAGAGAGAGTTTAAAAAGAGGCATGGAGCTCCAGAGGTCACAAAGGTCAATGTGGGCCTGCATGGATGTCAGCAGGGCATGAGGGAGAAGGCCCAAGTGAATAGGTGTGTCTGTGTGAGTGAGTGAACCTGTCTCATAGGGGGGCAGAGCAGGCATCCCCTTTGGGGGCTGTCTGCTCTGTCCCCCTTTTTTTTTGGCCTCCTATACCTCTGGAGGTCAAGGGAGTAAGCTGTACTCTCAAGCCCATGGGAGAGAGGGTTTTAATAGGGAGAGAGTGATTAAAAAGAGGCATGGTGCTCCAGGGGAGTGAGCTGTACTCTCATGCCCATGGGAGATGCCCTTTACTAGGCAGGGAGTTTAGAACAAGGTGCATGGAGCTCCAGAGGTCACAAAGGTCAATGTGGGCCTGCATGGATGTCAGCAGGGCATGAGGGAGAAGGCCCAAGTGAATAGGTTTGTCTGTGTGTGTCTGTGTGAGTGAGTGAGTGAGTGTGTGTGTGAACCTTTCCCACAGGAGGGCAGCACTGTGCAGGCAGCTCCAATGGAGGCTGGCTGCTCTGTGCCCATGTATTATTTGTTCTCTCTCTCTCTCTCTCCCCTTTCTTCTGGCCTGCTGGATCACTTTTGTGTGTGGAGGGCTGGACTCTGTCTCACCCATCCCAGCCATGGGCACCCAGAATGCCCATGTGTGAGTCAGGAGCCCTCCCCTGGTTCTCCTAGTGAAAATGACCTGTGGCGCCCCCCTGTGGATGGATCTTGGTGGGGGTGCTTGGACCCCTTCTTGGGGTCTCCCCCAAGCCAGCCATGCCGGCCATGGGCACCCAAAACCCCCATGTGTGAGTGAACAGCCTCCCCAGTGTACCCATAGTGAAATCAGGCTTAAAGTGACCTGTGGCGCCCCCCTGTGGATGGATTCGGCTGTGGGTGCTTGGACCCCTTCTCGGGGTCCCCCCCAAGCCAGCCATGCCGGCCATGGGCACCCAAAACCCCCATGTGTGAGTGAACAGCCTCCCCTGTGTCCCCATAGTGAAATCCGGCATAAAGTGACCTGTGGCGCCCCCCTGTGGATGGATTCGGCTGTGGGTGCTTGGACCCCTTCTTGGGGTCTCCTCCAAGCCAGCCATGCCGACCATGGGCACCCAAAACCCCCATGTGTGAGTGAACAGCCTCCCCTGGGTACCCATAGTGAAATCAGGCTTAAAATGACATGTGGCGCCCCCCTGTGGATAGATCCGGCTGTGGGTGCTTGGACCCCTTCTTGGGGTCCCCCCCAAGCCATCCATGCCGACCATGGGCACCCCAAACCCCCATGTGTGAGTGAACAGCCTCCCCTGGGTACCCATAGTGAAATCAGGCTTAAAATGACATGTGGCGCCCCCCTGTGGATAGATCCGGCTGTGGGTGCTTGGACCCCTTCTTGGGGTCCCCCCCAAGCTGGCCATGCCTTCAATGGGCACCCAAAACCCCCATGTGTGAGTGAACAGCCTCCCCTGGGTACCCATAGTGAAATCCGGCCTAAAGTGACATGTGGCGCCCCCCTGTGGATGGATCCGGCTGTGGGGTCTTGGACCCCTTCTTGGGGTCCCCCCCAAGCCAGCCATGCCGACCATGGGCACCCAAAACCCCCATGTGTGAGTGAAAAGCCTCCCCTGGGTCCCCATAGTGAAATCCGGCCTACAATGACCTGTGGCGCCCCCCTGTGGATGGATCCGGCTGTGGGGTCTTGGACCCCTTCTTGGGGTCCCCCCCAAGCCAGCCATGCCGACCAAGGGCACCCAAAACCCCCATGTGTGAGTGAAAAGCCTCCCCTGGGTCCCCATAGTGAAATCAGGCTTAAAGTGACCTGTGGCGCCCCCCTGTGGATGGATCTTGGTGGGGGTGCTTGGACCCCTTCTTGGGGTCTCCTCCAAGCCAGCCATGCCGACCAAGGGCACCCAAAACCCCCATGTGTGAGTGAACAGCCTCCCCAGTGTACCCCTAGTGAAATCCGGCCTAAAGTGACCTGTGGCGCCCCCCTGTGGATGGATTCGGCTGTGGGTGCTTGGACCCCTTCTTGGGGTCTCCCCCAAGCCAGCCATGCCGACCATGGGCACCCAAAACCCCCATGTGTGAGTGAACAGCCTCCCCTGGGTCCCCATAGTGAAATCCGGCCTAAAATGACCTGTGGCGCCCCCCTGTGGATGGATCTGGATGGGGGTGCTTGGACCCCTTCTTGGGGTCTCCTCCAAGCCAGCCATGCCGACCATGGGCACCCAAAACCCCCATGTGTGAGTGAACAGCCTCCCCTGGGTCCCCATAGTGAAATCCGGCCTAAAATGACCTGTGGCGCCCCCCTGTGGATGGATCTGGATGGGGGTGCTTGGACCCCTTCTTGGGGTCTCCTCCAAGCCAGCCATGCCGACCATGGGCACCCAAAACCCCCATGTGTGAGTGAACAGCCTCCCCTGGGTCCCCATAGTGAAATCCGGCCTAAAGTGACCTGTGGCGCCCCCCTGTGGATGGATCTGGATGGGGGTGCTTGGACCCCTTCTTGGGGTCACCCCCAAGCCGGCCATGGGCACCCAAAACCCCCATTTGTGAGTTAAGATCATCCCCTGGTTCCCCTAGTGAAATCAGGCTTAAAATGACATGTGGCGCCCCCCTGTGGATGGATCCGGGTGTGGGGTCTTGGACCCACTCTTGGGGTCACCCCCAAGCCGGCCAAGGGCACCCAAAACCCCCATGTGTGAGGTAATAGCCTCCCCTGGTTCTCCTAGTGTCCGCCGGCGGTTTACCATATGGGGGTGTCTGACCACCAACCCAATCCGAGAAAAGTGCATCAAAATCGGCCTTCCGGGAGCCAGGAGTCGGTCCCTGGTTCTCCTAATGTCAACCGGATGATTTCCATATGGGGGTGTCTGACCACCAACCCAATCCGAGAAAAGTGCATCAAAATCGGCCTTCCGGGAGCCAGGAGTCGGTCCCTGGTTCTCCTGGTGTCAACCGGATGGTTTCCATATGGGGGTGTCTGACCACCAACCCAATCCGAGAAAAGTGCATCAAAATCGGCCTTCCGGGAGCCAGGAGTCGGTCCCTGGTTCTCCTAATGTCAACCGGATGATTTCCATATGGGGGTGTCTGACCACCAACCCAATCCGAGAAAAGTGCATCAAAATCGGCCTTCCGGGAGCCAGGAGTCGGTCCCTGGTTCTCCTGTTGTCAACCGGATGATTTCCATATGGGGGTGTCTGACCACCAACCCAATCCGAGAAAAGTGCATCAAAATCGGCCTTCCGGGAGCCAGGAGTCGGTCCCTGGTTCTCCTGTTGTCAACCGGATGATTTCCATATGGGGGTGTCTGACCACCAACCCAATCCGAGAAAAGTGCATCAAAATCGGCCTTCCGGGAGCCAGGAGTCGGTCCCTGGTTCTCATAGTGTCAACCGGATGATTTCCATATGGGGGTGTCTGACCACCAACCCAATCCGAGAAAAGTGCATCAAAATCGGCCTTCCGGGAGCCAGGAGTCGGTCCCTGGTTCTCATAGTGTCAACCGGATGATTTCCATATGGGGGTGTCTGACCACCAACCCAATCCGAGAAAAGTGCATCAAAATCGGCCTTCCGGGAGCCAGGAGTCGGTCCCTGGTTCTCCTGTTGTCAACCGGATGATTTCCATATGGGGGTGTCTGACCACCAACCCAATCCGAGAAAAGTGCATCAAAATCGGCCTTCCGGGAGCCAGGAGTCGGTCCCTGGTTCTCCTGTTGTCAACCGGATGATTTCCATATGGGGGTGTCTGACCACCAACCCAATCCGAGAAAAGTGCATCAAAATCGGCCTTCCGGGAGCCAGGAGTCGGTCCCTGGTTCTCCTGTTGTCAACCGGATGATTTCCATATGGGGGTGTCTGACCACCAACCCAATCCGAGAAAAGTGCATCAAAATCGGCCTTCCGGGAGCCAGGAGTCGGTCCCTGGTTCTCCTGTTGTCAACCGGATGATTTCCATATGGGGGTGTCTGACCACCAACCCAATCCGAGAAAAGTGCATCAAAATCGGCCTTCCGGGAGCCAGGAGTCGGTCCCTGGTTCTCCTGTTGTCAACCGGATGATTTCCATATGGGGGTGTCTGACCACCAACCCAATCCGAGAAAAGTGCATCAAAATCGGCCTTCCGGGAGCCAGGAGTCGGTCCCTGGTTCTCATAGTGTCAACCGGATGATTTCCATATGGGGGTGTCTGACCACCAACCCAATCCGAGAAAAGTGCATCAAAATCGGCCTTCCGGGAGCCAGGAGTCGGTCCCTGGTTCTCATAGTGTCAACCGGATGATTTCCATATGGGGGTGTCTGACCACCAACCCAATCCGAGAAAAGTGCATCAAAATCGGCCTTCCGGGAGCCAGGAGTCGGTCCCTGGTTCTCATAGTGTCAACCGGATGGTTTCCATATGGGGGTGTCTGACCACCAACCCAATCCGAGAAAAGTGCATCAAAATCGGCCTTCCGGGAGCCAGGAGTCGGTCCCTGGTTCTCATAGTGTCAACCGGATGAT
The DNA here is from genome assembly GCF_964263955.1 of Coregonus lavaretus. Taxonomy (NCBI): domain Eukaryota; kingdom Metazoa; phylum Chordata; class Actinopteri; order Salmoniformes; family Salmonidae; genus Coregonus; species Coregonus lavaretus. The sequence continues at coordinate 34,648 of NW_028158070.1, forward strand.
TTCCATATGGGGGTGTCTGACCACCAACCCAATCCGAGAAAAGTGCATCAAAATCGGCCTTCCGGGAGCCAGGAGTCGGTCCCTGGTTCTCATAGTGTCAACCGGATGATTTCCATATGGGGGTGTCTGACCACCAACCCAATCCGAGAAAAGTGCATCAAAATCGGCCTTCCGGGAGCCAGGAGTCGGTCCCTGGTTCTCATAGTGTCAACCGGATGGTTTCCATATGGGGGTGTCTGACCACCAACCCAATCCGAGAAAAGTGCATCAAAATCGGCCTTCCGGGAGCCAGGAGTCGGTCCCTGGTTCTCATAGTGTCAACCGGATGGTTTCCATATGGGGGTGTCTGACCA
>NW_028158070.1:50000-57500 GCF_964263955.1 Coregonus lavaretus
CCTGTGGCGCCCCCCTGTGGATGGATCTTGGTGGGGGTGCTTGGACCCCTTCTTGGGGTCTCCCCCAAGCCAGCCATGCCGGCCATGGGCACCCAAAACCCCCATGTGTGAGTGAACAGCCTCCCCAGTGTACCCATAGTGAAATCAGGCTTAAAGTGACCTGTGGCGCCCCCCTGTGGATGGATCTTGGTGGGGGTGCTTGGACCCCTTCTTGGGGTCTCCTCCAAGCCAGCCATGCCGACCATGGGCACCCAAAACCCCCATGTGTGAGTGAACAGCCTCCCCAGTGTACCCATAGTGAAATCAGGCTTAAAGTGACCTGTGGCGCCCCCCTGTGGATGGATCTTGGTGGGGGTGCTTGGACCCCTTCTTGGGGTCTCCCCCAAGCCAGCCATGCCGGCCATGGGCACCCAAAACCCCCATGTGTGAGTGAACAGCCTCCCCAGTGTACCCATAGTGAAATCAGGCTTAAAGTGACCTGTGGCGCCCCCCTGTGGATGGATCTTGGTGGGGGTGCTTGGACCCCTTCTTGGGGTCTCCTCCAAGCCAGCCATGCCGACCATGGGCACCCAAAACCCCCATGTGTGAGTGAACAGCCTCCCCAGTGTACCCATAGTGAAATCAGGCTTAAAGTGACCTGTGGCGCCCCCCTGTGGATGGATCTTGGTGGGGGTGCTTGGACCCCTTCTTGGGGTCTCCTCCAAGCCAGCCATGCCGACCATGGGCACCCAAAACCCCCATGTGTGAGTGAACAGCCTCCCCAGTGTACCCATAGTGAAATCAGGCTTAAAGTGACCTGTGGCGCCCCCCTGTGGATGGATCTTGGTGGGGGTGCTTGGACCCCTTCTTGGGGTCTCCCCCAAGCCAGCCATGCCGGCCATGGGCACCCAAAACCCCCATGTGTGAGTGAACAGCCTCCCCAGTGTACCCATAGTGAAATCAGGCTTAAAGTGACCTGTGGCGCCCCCCTGTGGATGGATCTTGGTGGGGGTGCTTGGACCCCTTCTTGGGGTCTCCTCCAAGCCAGCCATGCCGACCATGGGCACCCAAAACCCCCATGTGTGAGTGAACAGCCTCCCCAGTGTACCCATAGTGAAATCAGGCTTAAAGTGACCTGTGGCGCCCCCCTGTGGATGGATCTTGGTGGGGGTGCTTGGACCCCTTCTTGGGGTCTCCCCCAAGCCAGCCATGCCGGCCATGGGCACCCAAAACCCCCATGTGTGAGTGAACAGCCTCCCCAGTGTACCCATAGTGAAATCAGGCTTAAAGTGACCTGTGGCGCCCCCCTGTGGATGGATCTTGGTGGGGGTGCTTGGACCCCTTCTTGGGGTCTCCTCCAAGCCAGCCATGCCGACCATGGGCACCCAAAACCCCCATGTGTGAGTGAACAGCCTCCCCAGTGTACCCATAGTGAAATCAGGCTTAAAGTGACCTGTGGCGCCCCCCTGTGGATGGATCTTGGTGGGGGTGCTTGGACCCCTTCTTGGGGTCTCCTCCAAGCCAGCCATGCCGACCATGGGCACCCAAAACCCCCATGTGTGAGTGAACAGCCTCCCCAGTGTACCCATAGTGAAATCAGGCTTAAAGTGACCTGTGGCGCCCCCCTGTGGATGGATCTTGGTGGGGGTGCTTGGACCCCTTCTTGGGGTCTCCCCCAAGCCAGCCATGCCGGCCATGGGCACCCAAAACCCCCATGTGTGAGTGAACAGCCTCCCCAGTGTACCCATAGTGAAATCAGGCTTAAAGTGACCTGTGGCGCCCCCCTGTGGATGGATCTTGGTGGGGGTGCTTGGACCCCTTCTTGGGGTCTCCTCCAAGCCAGCCATGCCGACCATGGGCACCCAAAACCCCCATGTGTGAGTGAACAGCCTCCCCAGTGTACCCATAGTGAAATCAGGCTTAAAGTGACCTGTGGCGCCCCCCTGTGGATGGATCTTGGTGGGGGTGCTTGGACCCCTTCTTGGGGTCTCCCCCAAGCCAGCCATGCCGGCCATGGGCACCCAAAACCCCCATGTGTGAGTGAACAGCCTCCCCAGTGTACCCATAGTGAAATCAGGCTTAAAGTGACCTGTGGCGCCCCCCTGTGGATGGATCTTGGTGGGGGTGCTTGGACCCCTTCTTGGGGTCTCCTCCAAGCCAGCCATGCCGACCATGGGCACCCAAAACCCCCATGTGTGAGTGAACAGCCTCCCCAGTGTACCCATAGTGAAATCAGGCTTAAAGTGACCTGTGGCGCCCCCCTGTGGATGGATCTTGGTGGGGGTGCTTGGACCCCTTCTTGGGGTCTCCTCCAAGCCAGCCATGCCGACCATGGGCACCCAAAACCCCCATGTGTGAGTGAACAGCCTCCCCAGTGTACCCATAGTGAAATCAGGCTTAAAGTGACCTGTGGCGCCCCCCTGTGGATGGATTCGGCTGTGGGTGCTTGGACCCCTTCTCGGGGTCCCCCCCAAGCCAGCCATGCCGGCCATGGGCACCCAAAACCCCCATGTGTGAGTGAACAGCCTCCCCAGTGTACCCATAGTGAAATCAGGCTTAAAGTGACCTGTGGCGCCCCCCTGTGGATGGATTCGGCTGTGGGTGCTTGGACCCCTTCTCGGGGTCCCCCCCAAGCCAGCCATGCCGGCCATGGGCACCCAAAACCCCCATGTGTGAGTGAACAGCCTCCCCTGTGTCCCCATAGTGAAATCCGGCATAAAGTGACCTGTGGCGCCCCCCTGTGGATGGATTCGGCTGTGGGTGCTTGGACCCCTTCTTGGGGTCTCCTCCAAGCCAGCCATGCCGACCATGGGCACCCAAAACCCCCATGTGTGAGTGAACAGCCTCCCCTGGGTACCCATAGTGAAATCAGGCTTAAAATGACATGTGGCGCCCCCCTGTGGATAGATCCGGCTGTGGGTGCTTGGACCCCTTCTTGGGGTCCCCCCCAAGCCATCCATGCCGACCATGGGCACCCCAAACCCCCATGTGTGAGTGAACAGCCTCCCCTGGGTACCCATAGTGAAATCAGGCTTAAAATGACATGTGGCGCCCCCCTGTGGATAGATCCGGCTGTGGGTGCTTGGACCCCTTCTTGGGGTCCCCCCCAAGCTGGCCATGCCTTCAATGGGCACCCAAAACCCCCATGTGTGAGTGAACAGCCTCCCCTGGGTACCCATAGTGAAATCCGGCCTAAAGTGACATGTGGCGCCCCCCTGTGGATGGATCCGGCTGTGGGGTCTTGGACCCCTTCTTGGGGTCCCCCCCAAGCCAGCCATGCCGACCATGGGCACCCAAAACCCCCATGTGTGAGTGAAAAGCCTCCCCTGGGTCCCCATAGTGAAATCCGGCCTACAATGACCTGTGGCGCCCCCCTGTGGATGGATCCGGCTGTGGGGTCTTGGACCCCTTCTTGGGGTCCCCCCCAAGCCAGCCATGCCGACCAAGGGCACCCAAAACCCCCATGTGTGAGTGAAAAGCCTCCCCTGGGTCCCCATAGTGAAATCAGGCTTAAAGTGACCTGTGGCGCCCCCCTGTGGATGGATCTTGGTGGGGGTGCTTGGACCCCTTCTTGGGGTCTCCTCCAAGCCAGCCATGCCGACCAAGGGCACCCAAAACCCCCATGTGTGAGTGAACAGCCTCCCCAGTGTACCCCTAGTGAAATCCGGCCTAAAGTGACCTGTGGCGCCCCCCTGTGGATGGATTCGGCTGTGGGTGCTTGGACCCCTTCTTGGGGTCTCCCCCAAGCCAGCCATGCCGACCATGGGCACCCAAAACCCCCATGTGTGAGTGAACAGCCTCCCCTGGGTCCCCATAGTGAAATCCGGCCTAAAATGACCTGTGGCGCCCCCCTGTGGATGGATCTGGATGGGGGTGCTTGGACCCCTTCTTGGGGTCTCCTCCAAGCCAGCCATGCCGACCATGGGCACCCAAAACCCCCATGTGTGAGTGAACAGCCTCCCCTGGGTCCCCATAGTGAAATCCGGCCTAAAATGACCTGTGGCGCCCCCCTGTGGATGGATCTGGATGGGGGTGCTTGGACCCCTTCTTGGGGTCTCCTCCAAGCCAGCCATGCCGACCATGGGCACCCAAAACCCCCATGTGTGAGTGAACAGCCTCCCCTGGGTCCCCATAGTGAAATCCGGCCTAAAGTGACCTGTGGCGCCCCCCTGTGGATGGATCTGGATGGGGGTGCTTGGACCCCTTCTTGGGGTCACCCCCAAGCCGGCCATGGGCACCCAAAACCCCCATTTGTGAGTTAAGATCATCCCCTGGTTCCCCTAGTGAAATCAGGCTTAAAATGACATGTGGCGCCCCCCTGTGGATGGATCCGGGTGTGGGGTCTTGGACCCACTCTTGGGGTCACCCCCAAGCCGGCCAAGGGCACCCAAAACCCCCATGTGTGAGGTAATAGCCTCCCCTGGTTCTCCTAGTGTCCGCCGGCGGTTTACCATATGGGGGTGTCTGACCACCAACCCAATCCGAGAAAAGAGCATCAAAATCGGCCTTCCGGGAGCCAGGAGTCGGTCCCTGGTTCTCCTAATGTCAACCGGATGATTTCCATATGGGGGTGTCTGACCACCAACCCAATCCGAGAAAAGTGCATCAAAATCGGCCTTCCGGGAGCCAGGAGTCGGTCCCTGGTTCTCCTGGTGTCAACCGGATGGTTTCCATATGGGGGTGTCTGACCACCAACCCAATCCGAGAAAAGTGCATCAAAATCGGCCTTCCGGGAGCCAGGAGTCGGTCCCTGGTTCTCCTAATGTCAACCGGATGATTTCCATATGGGGGTGTCTGACCACCAACCCAATCCGAGAAAAGTGCATCAAAATCGGCCTTCCGGGAGCCAGGAGTCGGTCCCTGGTTCTCCTAATGTCAACCGGATGATTTCCATAGGGGGTGTCTGACCACCAACCCAATCCGAGAAAAGTGCATCAAAATCGGCCTTCCGGGAGCCAGGAGTCGGTCCCTGGTTCTCCTAATGTCAACCGGATGATTTCCATATGGGGGTGTCTGACCACCAACCCAATCCGAAAAAAGTGCATCAAAATCGGCCTTCCGGGAGCCAGGAGTCGGTCCCTGGTTCTCCTGGTGTCAACCGGATGGTTTCCATATGGGGGTGTCTGACCACCAACCCAATCCGAGAAAAGTGCATCAAAATCGGCCTTCCGGGAGCCAGGAGTCGGTCCCTGGTTCTCCTAATGTCAACCGGATGATTTCCATATGGGGGTGTCTGACCACCAACCCAATCCGAGAAAAGTGCATCAAAATCGGCCTTCCGGGAGCCAGGAGTCGGTCCCTGGTTCTCCTAATGTCAACCGGATGATTTCCATATGGGGGTGTCTGACCACCAACCCAATCCGAGAAAAGTGCATCAAAATCGGCCTTCCGGGAGCCAGGAGTCGGTCCCTGGTTCTCCTGTTGTCAACCGGATGATTTCCATATGGGGGTGTCTGACCACCAACCCAATCCGAGAAAAGTGCATCAAAATCGGCCTTCCGGGAGCCAGGAGTCGGTCCCTGGTTCTCCTGTTGTCAACCGGATGATTTCCATATGGGGGTGTCTGACCACCAACCCAATCCGAGAAAAGTGCATCAAAATCGGCCTTCCGGGAGCCAGGAGTCGGTCCCTGGTTCTCCTAATGTCAACCGGATGATTTCCATATGGGGGTGTCTGACCACCAACCCAATCCGAGAAAAGTGCATCAAAATCGGCCTTCCGGGAGCCAGGAGTCGGTCCCTGGTTCTCCTAATGTCAACCGGATGATTTCCATATGGGGGTGTCTGACCACCAACCCAATCCGAGAAAAGTGCATCAAAATCGGCCTTCCGGGAGCCAGGAGTCGGTCCCTGGTTCTCCTGTTGTCAACCGGATGATTTCCATATGGGGGTGTCTGACCACCAACCCAATCCGAGAAAAGTGCATCAAAATCGGCCTTCCGGGAGCCAGGAGTCGGTCCCTGGTTCTCCTGTTGTCAACCGGATGATTTCCATATGGGGGTGTCTGACCACCAACCCAATCCGAGAAAAGTGCATCAAAATCGGCCTTCCGGGAGCCAGGAGTCGGTCCCTGGTTCTCCTGTTGTCAACCGGATGATTTCCATATGGGGGTGTCTGACCACCAACCCAATCCGAGAAAAGTGCATCAAAATCGGCCTTCCGGGAGCCAGGAGTCGGTCCCTGGTTCTCCTAATGTCAACCGGATGATTTCCATATGGGGGTGTCTGACCACCAACCCAATCCGAGAAAAGTGCATCAAAATCGGCCTTCCGGGAGCCAGGAGTCGGTCCCTGGTTCTCCTAATGTCAACCGGATGATTTCCATATGGGGGTGTCTGACCACCAACCCAATCCGAGAAAAGTGCATCAAAATCGGCCTTCCGGGAGCCAGGAGTCGGTCCCTGGTTCTCCTGTTGTCAACCGGATGATTTCCATATGGGGGTGTCTGACCACCAACCCAATCCGAGAAAAGTGCATCAAAATCGGCCTTCCGGGAGCCAGGAGTCGGTCCCTGGTTCTCCTGTTGTCAACCGGATGATTTCCATATGGGGGTGTCTGACCACCAACCCAATCCGAGAAAAGTGCATCAAAATCGGCCTTCCGGGAGCCAGGAGTCGGTCCCTGGTTCTCCTGTTGTCAACCGGATGATTTCCATATGGGGGTGTCTGACCACCAACCCAATCCGAGAAAAGTGCATCAAAATCGGCCTTCCGGGAGCCAGGAGTCGGTCCCTGGTTCTCCTGTTGTCAACCGGATGATTTCCATATGGGGGTGTCTGACCACCAACCCAATCCGAGAAAAGTGCATCAAAATCGGCCTTCCGGGAGCCAGGAGTCGGTCCCTGGTTCTCATAGTGTCAACCGGATGGTTTCCATATGGGGGTGTCTGACCACCAACCCAATCCGAAAAAAGTGCATCAAAATCGGCCTTCCGGGAGCCAGGAGTCGGTCCCTGGTTCTCATAGTGTCAACCGGATGATTTCCATATGGGGGTGTCTGACCACCAACCCAATCCGAGAAAAGTGCATCAAAATCGGCCTTCCGGGAGCCAGGAGTCGGTCCCTGGTTCTAATAGTGTCAACCGGATGATTTCCATATGGGGGTGTCTGACCACCAACCCAATCCGAGAAAAGTGCATCAAAATCGGCCTTCCGGGAGCCAGGAGTCGGTCCCTGGTTCTCATAGTGTCAACCGGATGGTTTCCATATGGGGGTGTCTGACCACCAACCCAATCCGAGAAAAGTGCATCAAAATCGGCCTTCCGGGAGCCAGGAGTCGGTCCCTGGTTCTCATAGTGTCAACCGGATGGTTTCCATATGGGGGTGTCTGACCACCAACCCAATCCGAAAAAAGTGCATCAAAATCGGCCTTCCGGGAGCCAGGAGTCGGTCCCTGGTTCTCATAGTGTCAACCGGATGGTTTCCATATGGGGGTGTCTGACCACCAACCCAATCCGAAAAAAGTGCATCAAAATCGGCCTTCCGGGAGCCAGGAGTCGGTCCCTGGTTCTCATAGTGTCAACCG
>NW_028158070.1:67500-77500 GCF_964263955.1 Coregonus lavaretus
CTCAGTCCGAGTGAGAGATGGTTTGAGCGGACACAGAGTGTGGGCCTGTAGGCATGGAGGTCGGGGAGGCCCATGCAGTGAGCTGCAGTCTCAGTCCGAGTGAGAGATGGTTTGAGCGGACACGGAGTGTGGGCCTGGAGGCATGGAGGTCGGGGAGGCCCATGCAGTGAGCTGCAGTCTCAGTCCGAGTGAGAGATGGTTTGAGCGGACACAGAGTGTGGGCCTGTAGGCATGGAGGTCGGGGAGGCCCATGCAGTGAGCTGCAGTCTCAGTCCGAGTGAGAGATGGTTTGAGCGGACACGGAGTGTGGGCCTGGAGGCATGGAGGTCGGGGAGGCCCATGCAGTGAGCTGCAGTCTCAGTCCGAGTGAGAGATGGTTTGAGCGGACACAGAGTGTGGGCCTGGAGGCATGGAGGTCGGGGACGCCCATGCAGTGAGCTGCAGTCTCAGTCCGAGTGAGAGATGGTTTGAGCGGACACGGAGTGTGGGCCTGGAGGCATGGAGGTCGGGGACGCCCATGCAGTGAGCTGCAGTCTCAGTCCGAGTGAGAGATGGTTTGAGCGGACACGGAGTGTGGGCCTGGAGGCATGGAGGTCGGGGACGCCCATGCAGTGAGCTGCAGTCTCAGTCCGAGTGAGAGATGGTTTGAGCGGACACGGAGTGTGGGCCTGGAGGCATGGAGGTCGGGGACGCCCATGCAGTGAGCTGCAGTCTCAGTCCGAGTGAGAGATGGTTTGAGCGGACACGGAGTGTGGGCCTGGAGGCATGGAGGTCGGGGACGCCCAGGCAGTGAGCTGCAGTCTCAGTCCGAGTGAGAGATGGTTTGAGCGGGCAGGGAGTGTGGGCTTGGTGGTCGTGGTTCTGGAGCCCAGGCCATCCAGGGAGTGAGCTGCAGTCTGAGGCCGAGTGAGAGAGGGTTTGAGTGGGCAGGGAGTGTGGGCTTGGTGGTCGTGGTTCTGGAGCCCAGGCCATCCAGGGAGTGAGCTGCAGTCTGAGGCCGAGTGAGAGAGGGTTTGAGTGGGCAGGGAGTGTGGGCTTGGTGGTCGTGGTTCTGGAGCCCAGGCCATCCAGGGAGTGAGCTGCAGTCTCAGGCCGAGTGAGAGAGGGTTTCACTGGGCAGGGAGTGTGGGCTTGGTGGTCGTGGTTCTGGAGCCCAGGCCATCCAGGGAGTGAGCTGCAGTCTCAGGCCGAGTGAGAGAGGGTTTCACTGGGCATGGAGTGTAGAGATGGAGGCAATGAGCTCCAGAGGTCACAAAGGTCAATGTGGGCCTGCATGGCTGTCAGCAGGGCCACAGAGAGAAGGCCCAAGTGAATAGGTGTGTCTGTGTGAGTGAGTGAACCTGTCTCATAGGGGGGCAGAGCAGGCATCCCCTTTGGGGGCTGTCTGCTCTGTCCCCCTTTTTTTTTGGCCTCCTATACCTCTGGAGGTCAAGGGAGTAAGCTGTACTCTCAAGCCCATGTGAGAGAGGCTTTTAATGGGAAGAGAGAGTTTAAAAAGAGGCATGGAGCTCCAGAGGTCACAAAGGTCAATGTGGGCCTGCATGGATGTCAGCAGGGCATGAGGGAGAAGGCCCAAGTGAATAGGTGTGTCTGTGTGAGTGAGTGAACCTGTCTCATAGGGGGGCAGAGCAGGCATCCCCTTTGGGGGCTGTCTGCTCTGTCCCCCTTTTTTTTTGGCCTCCTATACCTCTGGAGGTCAAGGGAGTAAGCTGTACTCTCAAGCCCATGGGAGAGAGGGTTTTAATAGGGAGAGAGTGATTAAAAAGAGGCATGGTGCTCCAGGGGAGTGAGCTGTACTCTCATGCCCATGGGAGATGCCCTTTACTAGGCAGGGAGTTTAGAACAAGGTGCATGGAGCTCCAGAGGTCACAAAGGTCAATGTGGGCCTGCATGGATGTCAGCAGGGCATGAGGGAGAAGGCCCAAGTGAATAGGTTTGTCTGTGTGTGTCTGTGTGAGTGAGTGAGTGAGTGTGTGTGTGAACCTTTCCCACAGGAGGGCAGCACTGTGCAGGCAGCTCCAATGGAGGCTGGCTGCTCTGTGCCCATGTATTATTTGTTCTCTCTCTCTCTCTCTCCCCTTTCTTCTGGCCTGCTGGATCACTTTTGTGTGTGGAGGGCTGGACTCTGTCTCACCCATCCCAGCCATGGGCACCCAGAATGCCCATGTGTGAGTCAGGAGCCCTCCCCTGGTTCTCCTAGTGAAAATGACCTGTGGCGCCCCCCTGTGGATGGATCTTGGTGGGGGTGCTTGGACCCCTTCTTGGGGTCTCCCCCAAGCCAGCCATGCCGGCCATGGGCACCCAAAACCCCCATGTGTGAGTGAACAGCCTCCCCAGTGTCCCCCTAGTGAAATCAGGCTTAAAGTGACCTGTGGCGCCCCCCTGTGGATGGATCTTGGTGGGGGTGCTTGGACCCCTTCTTGGGGTCTCCCCCAAGCCAGCCATGCCGGCCATGGGCACCCAAAACCCCCATGTGTGAGTGAACAGCCTCCCCAGTGTACCCATAGTGAAATCAGGCTTAAAGTGACCTGTGGCGCCCCCCTGTGGATGGATCTTGGTGGGGGTGCTTGGACCCCTTCTTGGGGTCTCCTCCAAGCCAGCCATGCCGACCATGGGCACCCAAAACCCCCATGTGTGAGTGAACAGCCTCCCCAGTGTACCCATAGTGAAATCAGGCTTAAAGTGACCTGTGGCGCCCCCCTGTGGATGGATCTTGGTGGGGGTGCTTGGACCCCTTCTTGGGGTCTCCCCCAAGCCAGCCATGCCGGCCATGGGCACCCAAAACCCCCATGTGTGAGTGAACAGCCTCCCCAGTGTACCCATAGTGAAATCAGGCTTAAAGTGACCTGTGGCGCCCCCCTGTGGATGGATCTTGGTGGGGGTGCTTGGACCCCTTCTTGGGGTCTCCTCCAAGCCAGCCATGCCGACCATGGGCACCCAAAACCCCCCATGTGTGAGTGAACAGCCTCCCCAGTGTACCCATAGTGAAATCAGGCTTAAAGTGACCTGTGGCGCCCCCCTGTGGATGGATCTTGGTGGGGGTGCTTGGACCCCTTCTTGGGGTCTCCTCCAAGCCAGCCATGCCGACCATGGGCACCCAAAACCCCCATGTGTGAGTGAACAGCCTCCCCAGTGTACCCATAGTGAAATCAGGCTTAAAGTGACCTGTGGCGCCCCCCTGTGGATGGATCTTGGTGGGGGTGCTTGGACCCCTTCTTGGGGTCTCCCCCAAGCCAGCCATGCCGGCCATGGGCACCCAAAACCCCCATGTGTGAGTGAACAGCCTCCCCAGTGTACCCATAGTGAAATCAGGCTTAAAGTGACCTGTGGCGCCCCCCTGTGGATGGATCTTGGTGGGGGTGCTTGGACCCCTTCTTGGGGTCTCCTCCAAGCCAGCCATGCCGACCATGGGCACCCAAAACCCCCATGTGTGAGTGAACAGCCTCCCCAGTGTACCCATAGTGAAATCAGGCTTAAAGTGACCTGTGGCGCCCCCCTGTGGATGGATCTTGGTGGGGGTGCTTGGACCCCTTCTTGGGGTCTCCCCCAAGCCAGCCATGCCGGCCATGGGCACCCAAAACCCCCATGTGTGAGTGAACAGCCTCCCCAGTGTACCCATAGTGAAATCAGGCTTAAAGTGACCTGTGGCGCCCCCCTGTGGATGGATCTTGGTGGGGGTGCTTGGACCCCTTCTTGGGGTCTCCTCCAAGCCAGCCATGCCGACCATGGGCACCCAAAACCCCCATGTGTGAGTGAACAGCCTCCCCAGTGTACCCATAGTGAAATCAGGCTTAAAGTGACCTGTGGCGCCCCCCTGTGGATGGATCTTGGTGGGGGTGCTTGGACCCCTTCTTGGGGTCTCCTCCAAGCCAGCCATGCCGACCATGGGCACCCAAAACCCCCATGTGTGAGTGAACAGCCTCCCCAGTGTACCCATAGTGAAATCAGGCTTAAAGTGACCTGTGGCGCCCCCCTGTGGATGGATCTTGGTGGGGGTGCTTGGACCCCTTCTTGGGGTCTCCCCCAAGCCAGCCATGCCGGCCATGGGCACCCAAAACCCCCATGTGTGAGTGAACAGCCTCCCCAGTGTACCCATAGTGAAATCAGGCTTAAAGTGACCTGTGGCGCCCCCCTGTGGATGGATCTTGGTGGGGGTGCTTGGACCCCTTCTTGGGGTCTCCTCCAAGCCAGCCATGCCGACCATGGGCACCCAAAACCCCCATGTGTGAGTGAACAGCCTCCCCAGTGTACCCATAGTGAAATCAGGCTTAAAGTGACCTGTGGCGCCCCCCTGTGGATGGATCTTGGTGGGGGTGCTTGGACCCCTTCTTGGGGTCTCCCCCAAGCCAGCCATGCCGGCCATGGGCACCCAAAACCCCCATGTGTGAGTGAACAGCCTCCCCAGTGTACCCATAGTGAAATCAGGCTTAAAGTGACCTGTGGCGCCCCCCTGTGGATGGATCTTGGTGGGGGTGCTTGGACCCCTTCTTGGGGTCTCCTCCAAGCCAGCCATGCCGACCATGGGCACCCAAAACCCCCATGTGTGAGTGAACAGCCTCCCCAGTGTACCCATAGTGAAATCAGGCTTAAAGTGACCTGTGGCGCCCCCCTGTGGATGGATCTTGGTGGGGGTGCTTGGACCCCTTCTTGGGGTCTCCTCCAAGCCAGCCATGCCGACCATGGGCACCCAAACCCCCATGTGTGAGTGAACAGCCTCCCCAGTGTACCCATAGTGAAATCAGGCTTAAAGTGACCTGTGGCGCCCCCCTGTGGATGGATTCGGCTGTGGGTGCTTGGACCCCTTCTCGGGGTCCCCCCCAAGCCAGCCATGCCGGCCATGGGCACCCAAACCCCCATGTGTGAGTGAACAGCCTCCCCAGTGTACCCATAGTGAAATCAGGCTTAAAGTGACCTGTGGCGCCCCCCTGTGGATGGATTCGGCTGTGGGTGCTTGGACCCCTTCTCGGGGTCCCCCCCAAGCCAGCCATGCCGGCCATGGGCACCCAAAACCCCCATGTGTGAGTGAACAGCCTCCCCTGTGTCCCCATAGTGAAATCCGGCATAAAGTGACCTGTGGCGCCCCCCTGTGGATGGATTCGGCTGTGGGTGCTTGGACCCCTTCTTGGGGTCTCCTCCAAGCCAGCCATGCCGACCATGGGCACCCAAAACCCCCATGTGTGAGTGAACAGCCTCCCCTGGGTACCCATAGTGAAATCAGGCTTAAAATGACATGTGGCGCCCCCCTGTGGATAGATCCGGCTGTGGGTGCTTGGACCCCTTCTTGGGGTCCCCCCCAAGCCATCCATGCCGACCATGGGCACCCCAAACCCCCATGTGTGAGTGAACAGCCTCCCCTGGGTACCCATAGTGAAATCAGGCTTAAAATGACATGTGGCGCCCCCCTGTGGATAGATCCGGCTGTGGGTGCTTGGACCCCTTCTTGGGGTCCCCCCCAAGCTGGCCATGCCTTCAATGGGCACCCAAAACCCCCCATGTGTGAGTGAACAGCCTCCCCTGGGTACCCATAGTGAAATCCGGCCTAAAGTGACATGTGGCGCCCCCCTGTGGATGGATCCGGCTGTGGGGTCTTGGACCCCTTCTTGGGGTCCCCCCCAAGCCAGCCATGCCGACCATGGGCACCCAAAACCCCCATGTGTGAGTGAAAAGCCTCCCCTGGGTCCCCATAGTGAAATCCGGCCTACAATGACCTGTGGCGCCCCCCTGTGGATGGATCCGGCTGTGGGGTCTTGGACCCCTTCTTGGGGTCCCCCCCAAGCCAGCCATGCCGACCAAGGGCACCCAAAACCCCCATGTGTGAGTGAAAAGCCTCCCCTGGGTCCCCATAGTGAAATCAGGCTTAAAGTGACCTGTGGCGCCCCCCTGTGGATGGATCTTGGTGGGGGTGCTTGGACCCCTTCTTGGGGTCTCCTCCAAGCCAGCCATGCCGACCAAGGGCACCCAAAACCCCCATGTGTGAGTGAACAGCCTCCCCAGTGTACCCCTAGTGAAATCCGGCCTAAAGTGACCTGTGGCGCCCCCCTGTGGATGGATTCGGCTGTGGGTGCTTGGACCCCTTCTTGGGGTCTCCCCCAAGCCAGCCATGCCGACCATGGGCACCCAAAACCCCCATGTGTGAGTGAACAGCCTCCCCTGGGTCCCCATAGTGAAATCCGGCCTAAAATGACCTGTGGCGCCCCCCTGTGGATGGATCTGGATGGGGGTGCTTGGACCCCTTCTTGGGGTCTCCTCCAAGCCAGCCATGCCGACCATGGGCACCCAAAACCCCCATGTGTGAGTGAACAGCCTCCCCTGGGTCCCCATAGTGAAATCCGGCCTAAAATGACCTGTGGCGCCCCCCTGTGGATGGATCTGGATGGGGGTGCTTGGACCCCTTCTTGGGGTCTCCTCCAAGCCAGCCATGCCGACCATGGGCACCCAAAACCCCCATGTGTGAGTGAACAGCCTCCCCTGGGTCCCCATAGTGAAATCCGGCCTAAAGTGACCTGTGGCGCCCCCCTGTGGATGGATCTGGATGGGGGTGCTTGGACCCCTTCTTGGGGTCACCCCCAAGCCGGCCATGGGCACCCAAAACCCCCATTTGTGAGTTAAGATCATCCCCTGGTTCCCCTAGTGAAATCAGGCTTAAAATGACATGTGGCGCCCCCCTGTGGATGGATCCGGGTGTGGGGTCTTGGACCCACTCTTGGGGTCACCCCCAAGCCGGCCAAGGGCACCCAAAACCCCCATGTGTGAGGTAATAGCCTCCCCTGGTTCTCCTAGTGTCCGCCGGCGGTTTACCATATGGGGGTGTCTGACCACCAACCCAATCCGAGAAAAGTGCATCAAAATCGGCCTTCCGGGAGCCAGGAGTCGGTCCCTGGTTCTCCTAATGTCAACCGGATGATTTCCATATGGGGGTGTCTGACCACCAACCCAATCCGAGAAAAGTGCATCAAAATCGGCCTTCCGGGAGCCAGGAGTCGGTCCCTGGTTCTCCTGGTGTCAACCGGATGGTTTCCATATGGGGGTGTCTGACCACCAACCCAATCCGAGAAAAGTGCATCAAAATCGGCCTTCCGGGAGCCAGGAGTCGGTCCCTGGTTCTCCTAATGTCAACCGGATGATTTCCATATGGGGGTGTCTGACCACCAACCCAATCCGAGAAAAGTGCATCAAAATCGGCCTTCCGGGAGCCAGGAGTCGGTCCCTGGTTCTCCTGTTGTCAACCGGATGATTTCCATATGGGGGTGTCTGACCACCAACCCAATCCGAGAAAAGTGCATCAAAATCGGCCTTCCGGGAGCCAGGAGTCGGTCCCTGGTTCTCCTGTTGTCAACCGGATGATTTCCATATGGGGGTGTCTGACCACCAACCCAATCCGAGAAAAGTGCATCAAAATCGGCCTTCCGGGAGCCAGGAGTCGGTCCCTGGTTCTCCTAATGTCAACCGGATGATTTCCATATGGGGGTGTCTGACCACCAACCCAATCCGAGAAAAGTGCATCAAAATCGGCCTTCCGGGAGCCAGGAGTCGGTCCCTGGTTCTCCTGATGTCAACCGGATGATTTCCATATGGGGGTGTCTGACCACCAACCCAATCCGAGAAAAGTGCATCAAAATCGGCCTTCCGGGAGCCAGGAGTCGGTCCCTGGTTCTCCTGTTGTCAACCGGATGATTTCCATATGGGGGTGTCTGACCACCAACCCAATCCGAGAAAAGTGCATCAAAATCGGCCTTCCGGGAGCCAGGAGTCGGTCCCTGGTTCTCCTGTTGTCAACCGGATGATTTCCATATGGGGGTGTCTGACCACCAACCCAATCCGAGAAAAGTGCATCAAAATCGGCCTTCCGGGAGCCAGGAGTCGGTCCCTGGTTCTCCTGTTGTCAACCGGATGATTTCCATATGGGGGTGTCTGACCACCAACCCAATCCGAGAAAAGTGCATCAAAATCGGCCTTCCGGGAGCCAGGAGTCGGTCCCTGGTTCTCCTGTTGTCAACCGGATGATTTCCATATGGGGGTGTCTGACCACCAACCCAATCCGAGAAAAGTGCATCAAAATCGGCCTTCCGGGAGCCAGGAGTCGGTCCCTGGTTCTCCTGTTGTCAACCGGATGATTTCCATATGGGGGTGTCTGACCACCAACCCAATCCGAGAAAAGTGCATCAAAATCGGCCTTCCGGGAGCCAGGAGTCGGTCCCTGGTTCTCCTGTTGTCAACCGGATGATTTCCATATGGGGGTGTCTGACCACCAACCCAATCCGAGAAAAGTGCATCAAAATCGGCCTTCCGGGAGCCAGGAGTCGGTCCCTGGTTCTCCTGTTGTCAACCGGATGATTTCCATATGGGGGTGTCTGACCACCAACCCAATCCGAGAAAAGTGCATCAAAATCGGCCTTCCGGGAGCCAGGAGTCGGTCCCTGGTTCTCCTGTTGTCAACCGGATGATTTCCATATGGGGGTGTCTGACCACCAACCCAATCCGAGAAAAGTGCATCAAAATCGGCCTTCCGGGAGCCAGGAGTCGGTCCCTGGTTCTCCTGTTGTCAACCGGATGATTTCCATATGGGGGTGTCTGACCACCAACCCAATCCGAGAAAAGTGCATCAAAATCGGCCTTCCGGGAGCCAGGAGTCGGTCCCTGGTTCTCCTAATGTCAACCGGATGATTTCCATATGGGGGTGTCTGACCACCAACCCAATCCGAGAAAAGTGCATCAAAATCGGCCTTCCGGGAGCCAGGAGTCGGTCCCTGGTTCTCCTGTTGTCAACCGGATGATTTCCATATGGGGGTGTCTGACCACCAACCCAATCCGAGAAAAGTGCATCAAAATCGGCCTTCCGGGAGCCAGGAGTCGGTCCCTGGTTCTCCTGTTGTCAACCGGATGATTTCCATATGGGGGTGTCTGACCACCAACCCAATCCGAGAAAAGTGCATCAAAATCGGCCTTCCGGGAGCCAGGAGTCGGTCCCTGGTTCTCCTGATGTCAACCGGATGATTTCCATATGGGGGTGTCTGACCACCAACCCAATCCGAGAAAAGTGCATCAAAATCGGCCTTCCGGGAGCCAGGAGTCGGTCCCTGGTTCTCCTAATGTCAACCGGATGATTTCCATATGGGGGTGTCTGACCACCAACCCAATCCGAGAAAAGTGCATCAAAATCGGCCTTCCGGGAGCCAGGAGTCGGTCCCTGGTTCTCCTGTTGTCAACCGGATGATTTCCATATGGGGGTGTCTGACCACCAACCCAATCCGAGAAAAGTGCATCAAAATCGGCCTTCCGGGAGCCAGGAGTCGGTCCCTGGTTCTCCTGTTGTCAACCGGATGATTTCCATATGGGGGTGTCTGACCACCAACCCAATCCGAGAAAAGTGCATCAAAATCGGCCTTCCGGGAGCCAGGAGTCGGTCCCTGGTTCTCCTGTTGTCAACCGGATGATTTCCATATGGGGGTGTCTGACCACCAACCCAATCCGAGAAAAGTGCATCAAAATCGGCCTTCCGGGAGCCAGGAGTCGGTCCCTGGTTCTCCTGTTGTCAACCGGATGATTTCCATATGGGGGTGTCTGACCACCAACCCAATCCGAGAAAAGTGCATCAAAATCGGCCTTCCGGGAGCCAGGAGTCGGTCCCTGGTTCTCCTAGTGTCAACCGGATGGTTTCCATATGGGGGTGTCTGACCACCAACCCAATCCGAAAAAAGTGCATCAAAATCGGCCTTCCGGGAGCCAGGAGTCGGTCCCTGGTTCTCATAGTGTCAACCGGATGATTTCCATATGGGGGTGTCTGACCACCAACCCAATCCGAGAAAAGTGCATCAAAATCGGCCTTCCGGGAGCCAGGAGTCGGTCCCTGGTTCTCATAGTGTCAACCGGATGATTTCCATATGGGGGTGTCTGACCACCAACCCAATCCGAGAAAAGTGCATCAAAATCGGCCTTCCGGGAGCCAGGAGTCGGTCCCTGGTTCTCATAGTGTCAACCGGATGGTTTCCATATGGGGGTG
>NW_028158070.1:90000-97500 GCF_964263955.1 Coregonus lavaretus
CTCCTAGTGAAAATGACCTGTGGCGCCCCCCTGTGGATGGATCTTGGTGGGGGTGCTTGGACCCCTTCTTGGGGTCTCCCCCAAGCCAGCCATGCCGGCCATGGGCACCCAAAACCCCCATGTGTGAGTGAACAGCCTCCCCAGTGTCCCCCTAGTGAAATCAGGCTTAAAGTGACCTGTGGCGCCCCCCTGTGGATGGATCTTGGTGGGGGTGCTTGGACCCCTTCTTGGGGTCTCCCCCAAGCCAGCCATGCCGGCCATGGGCACCCAAAACCCCCATGTGTGAGTGAACAGCCTCCCCAGTGTCCCCCTAGTGAAATCAGGCTTAAAGTGACCTGTGGCGCCCCCCTGTGGATGGATCTTGGTGGGGGTGCTTGGACCCCTTCTTGGGGTCTCCCCCAAGCCAGCCATGCCGGCCATGGGCACCCAAAACCCCCATGTGTGAGTGAACAGCCTCCCCAGTGTACCCATAGTGAAATCAGGCTTAAAGTGACCTGTGGCGCCCCCCTGTGGATGGATCTTGGTGGGGGTGCTTGGACCCCTTCTTGGGGTCTCCCCCAAGCCAGCCATGCCGGCCATGGGCACCCAAAACCCCCATGTGTGAGTGAACAGCCTCCCCAGTGTACCCATAGTGAAATCAGGCTTAAAGTGACCTGTGGCGCCCCCCTGTGGATGGATCTTGGTGGGGGTGCTTGGACCCCTTCTTGGGGTCTCCTCCAAGCCAGCCATGCCGACCATGGGCACCCAAAACCCCCATGTGTGAGTGAACAGCCTCCCCAGTGTACCCATAGTGAAATCAGGCTTAAAGTGACCTGTGGCGCCCCCCTGTGGATGGATCTTGGTGGGGGTGCTTGGACCCCTTCTTGGGGTCTCCCCCAAGCCAGCCATGCCGGCCATGGGCACCCAAAACCCCCATGTGTGAGTGAACAGCCTCCCCAGTGTACCCATAGTGAAATCAGGCTTAAAGTGACCTGTGGCGCCCCCCTGTGGATGGATCTTGGTGGGGGTGCTTGGACCCCTTCTTGGGGTCTCCTCCAAGCCAGCCATGCCGACCATGGGCACCCAAAACCCCCATGTGTGAGTGAACAGCCTCCCCAGTGTACCCATAGTGAAATCAGGCTTAAAGTGACCTGTGGCGCCCCCCTGTGGATGGATCTTGGTGGGGGTGCTTGGACCCCTTCTTGGGGTCTCCCCCAAGCCAGCCATGCCGGCCATGGGCACCCAAAACCCCCATGTGTGAGTGAACAGCCTCCCCAGTGTACCCATAGTGAAATCAGGCTTAAAGTGACCTGTGGCGCCCCCCTGTGGATGGATCTTGGTGGGGGTGCTTGGACCCCTTCTTGGGGTCTCCTCCAAGCCAGCCATGCCGACCATGGGCACCCAAAACCCCCATGTGTGAGTGAACAGCCTCCCCAGTGTACCCATAGTGAAATCAGGCTTAAAGTGACCTGTGGCGCCCCCCTGTGGATGGATCTTGGTGGGGGTGCTTGGACCCCTTCTTGGGGTCTCCTCCAAGCCAGCCATGCCGACCATGGGCACCCAAAACCCCCATGTGTGAGTGAACAGCCTCCCCAGTGTACCCATAGTGAAATCAGGCTTAAAGTGACCTGTGGCGCCCCCCTGTGGATGGATTCGGCTGTGGGTGCTTGGACCCCTTCTCGGGGTCCCCCCCAAGCCAGCCATGCCGGCCATGGGCACCCAAAACCCCCATGTGTGAGTGAACAGCCTCCCCAGTGTACCCATAGTGAAATCAGGCTTAAAGTGACCTGTGGCGCCCCCCTGTGGATGGATTCGGCTGTGGGTGCTTGGACCCCTTCTCGGGGTCCCCCCCAAGCCAGCCATGCCGGCCATGGGCACCCAAAACCCCCATGTGTGAGTGAACAGCCTCCCCTGTGTCCCCATAGTGAAATCCGGCATAAAGTGACCTGTGGCGCCCCCCTGTGGATGGATTCGGCTGTGGGTGCTTGGACCCCTTCTTGGGGTCTCCTCCAAGCCAGCCATGCCGACCATGGGCACCCAAAACCCCCATGTGTGAGTGAACAGCCTCCCCTGGGTACCCATAGTGAAATCAGGCTTAAAATGACATGTGGCGCCCCCCTGTGGATAGATCCGGCTGTGGGTGCTTGGACCCCTTCTTGGGGTCCCCCCCAAGCCATCCATGCCGACCATGGGCACCCCAAACCCCCATGTGTGAGTGAACAGCCTCCCCTGGGTACCCATAGTGAAATCAGGCTTAAAATGACATGTGGCGCCCCCCTGTGGATAGATCCGGCTGTGGGTGCTTGGACCCCTTCTTGGGGTCCCCCCCAAGCTGGCCATGCCTTCAATGGGCACCCAAAACCCCCATGTGTGAGTGAACAGCCTCCCCTGGGTACCCATAGTGAAATCCGGCCTAAAGTGACATGTGGCGCCCCCCTGTGGATGGATCCGGCTGTGGGGTCTTGGACCCCTTCTTGGGGTCCCCCCCAAGCCAGCCATGCCGACCATGGGCACCCAAAACCCCCATGTGTGAGTGAAAAGCCTCCCCTGGGTCCCCATAGTGAAATCCGGCCTACAATGACCTGTGGCGCCCCCCTGTGGATGGATCCGGCTGTGGGGTCTTGGACCCCTTCTTGGGGTCCCCCCCAAGCCAGCCATGCCGACCAAGGGCACCCAAAACCCCCATGTGTGAGTGAAAAGCCTCCCCTGGGTCCCCATAGTGAAATCAGGCTTAAAGTGACCTGTGGCGCCCCCCTGTGGATGGATCTTGGTGGGGGTGCTTGGACCCCTTCTTGGGGTCTCCTCCAAGCCAGCCATGCCGACCAAGGGCACCCAAAACCCCCATGTGTGAGTGAACAGCCTCCCCAGTGTACCCCTAGTGAAATCCGGCCTAAAGTGACCTGTGGCGCCCCCCTGTGGATGGATTCGGCTGTGGGTGCTTGGACCCCTTCTTGGGGTCTCCCCCAAGCCAGCCATGCCGACCATGGGCACCCAAAACCCCCATGTGTGAGTGAACAGCCTCCCCTGGGTCCCCATAGTGAAATCCGGCCTAAAATGACCTGTGGCGCCCCCCTGTGGATGGATCTGGATGGGGGTGCTTGGACCCCTTCTTGGGGTCTCCTCCAAGCCAGCCATGCCGACCATGGGCACCCAAAACCCCCATGTGTGAGTGAACAGCCTCCCCTGGGTCCCCATAGTGAAATCCGGCCTAAAATGACCTGTGGCGCCCCCCTGTGGATGGATCTGGATGGGGGTGCTTGGACCCCTTCTTGGGGTCTCCTCCAAGCCAGCCATGCCGACCATGGGCACCCAAAACCCCCATGTGTGAGTGAACAGCCTCCCCTGGGTCCCCATAGTGAAATCCGGCCTAAAGTGACCTGTGGCGCCCCCCTGTGGATGGATCTGGATGGGGGTGCTTGGACCCCTTCTTGGGGTCACCCCCAAGCCGGCCATGGGCACCCAAAACCCCCATTTGTGAGTTAAGATCATCCCCTGGTTCCCCTAGTGAAATCAGGCTTAAAATGACATGTGGCGCCCCCCTGTGGATGGATCCGGGTGTGGGGTCTTGGACCCACTCTTGGGGTCACCCCCAAGCCGGCCAAGGGCACCCAAAACCCCCATGTGTGAGGTAATAGCCTCCCCTGGTTCTCCTAGTGTCCGCCGGCGGTTTACCATATGGGGGTGTCTGACCACCAACCCAATCCGAGAAAAGTGCATCAAAATCGGCCTTCCGGGAGCCAGGAGTCGGTCCCTGGTTCTCCTAATGTCAACCGGATGATTTCCATATGGGGGTGTCTGACCACCAACCCAATCCGAGAAAAGTGCATCAAAATCGGCCTTCCGGGAGCCAGGAGTCGGTCCCTGGTTCTCCTGGTGTCAACCGGATGGTTTCCATATGGGGGTGTCTGACCACCAACCCAATCCGAGAAAAGTGCATCAAAATCGGCCTTCCGGGAGCCAGGAGTCGGTCCCTGGTTCTCCTAATGTCAACCGGATGATTTCCATATGGGGGTGTCTGACCACCAACCCAATCCGAGAAAAGTGCATCAAAATCGGCCTTCCGGGAGCCAGGAGTCGGTCCCTGGTTCTCCTAATGTCAACCGGATGATTTCCATATGGGGGTGTCTGACCACCAACCCAATCCGAGAAAAGTGCATCAAAATCGGCCTTCCGGGAGCCAGGAGTCGGTCCCTGGTTCTCCTAATGTCAACCGGATGATTTCCATATGGGGGTGTCTGACCACCAACCCAATCCGAAAAAAGTGCATCAAAATCGGCCTTCCGGGAGCCAGGAGTCGGTCCCTGGTTCTCCTGGTGTCAACCGGATGGTTTCCATATGGGGGTGTCTGACCACCAACCCAATCCGAGAAAAGTGCATCAAAATCGGCCTTCCGGGAGCCAGGAGTCGGTCCCTGGTTCTCCTAATGTCAACCGGATGATTTCCATATGGGGGTGTCTGACCACCAACCCAATCCGAGAAAAGTGCATCAAAATCGGCCTTCCGGGAGCCAGGAGTCGGTCCCTGGTTCTCCTAATGTCAACCGGATGATTTCCATATGGGGGTGTCTGACCACCAACCCAATCCGAGAAAAGTGCATCAAAATCGGCCTTCCGGGAGCCAGGAGTCGGTCCCTGGTTCTCCTGTTGTCAACCGGATGATTTCCATATGGGGGTGTCTGACCACCAACCCAATCCGAGAAAAGTGCATCAAAATCGGCCTTCCGGGAGCCAGGAGTCGGTCCCTGGTTCTCCTGTTGTCAACCGGATGATTTCCATATGGGGGTGTCTGACCACCAACCCAATCCGAGAAAAGTGCATCAAAATCGGCCTTCCGGGAGCCAGGAGTCGGTCCCTGGTTCTCCTGTTGTCAACCGGATGATTTCCATATGGGGGTGTCTGACCACCAACCCAATCCGAGAAAAGTGCATCAAAATCGGCCTTCCGGGAGCCAGGAGTCGGTCCCTGGTTCTCCTAATGTCAACCGGATGATTTCCATATGGGGGTGTCTGACCACCAACCCAATCCGAGAAAAGTGCATCAAAATCGGCCTTCCGGGAGCCAGGAGTCGGTCCCTGGTTCTCCTGATGTCAACCGGATGATTTCCATATGGGGGTGTCTGACCACCAACCCAATCCGAGAAAAGTGCATCAAAATCGGCCTTCCGGGAGCCAGGAGTCGGTCCCTGGTTCTCCTGTTGTCAACCGGATGATTTCCATATGGGGGTGTCTGACCACCAACCCAATCCGAGAAAAGTGCATCAAAATCGGCCTTCCGGGAGCCAGGAGTCGGTCCCTGGTTCTCCTGTTGTCAACCGGATGATTTCCATATGGGGGTGTCTGACCACCAACCCAATCCGAGAAAAGTGCATCAAAATCGGCCTTCCGGGAGCCAGGAGTCGGTCCCTGGTTCTCCTGTTGTCAACCGGATGATTTCCATATGGGGGTGTCTGACCACCAACCCAATCCGAGAAAAGTGCATCAAAATCGGCCTTCCGGGAGCCAGGAGTCGGTCCCTGGTTCTCATAGTGTCAACCGGATGGTTTCCATATGGGGGTGTCTGACCACCAACCCAATCCGAAAAAAGTGCATCAAAATCGGCCTTCCGGGAGCCAGGAGTCGGTCCCTGGTTCTCATAGTGTCAACCGGATGATTTCCATATGGGGGTGTCTGACCACCAACCCAATCCGAGAAAAGTGCATCAAAATCGGCCTTCCGGGAGCCAGGAGTCGGTCCCTGGTTCTCATAGTGTCAACCGGATGATTTCCATATGGGGGTGTCTGACCACCAACCCAATCCGAGAAAAGTGCATCAAAATCGGCCTTCCGGGAGCCAGGAGTCGGTCCCTGGTTCTCATAGTGTCAACCGGATGATTTCCATATGGGGGTGTCTGACCACCAACCCAATCCGAGAAAAGTGCATCAAAATCGGCCTTCCGGGAGCCAGGAGTCGGTCCCTGGTTCTCATAGTGTCAACCGGATGATTTCCATATGGGGGTGTCTGACCACCAACCCAATCCGAGAAAAGTGCATCAAAATCGGCCTTCCGGGAGCCAGGAGTCGGTCCCTGGTTCTCCTGTTGTCAACCGGATGATTTCCATATGGGGGTGTCTGACCACCAACCCAATCCGAGAAAAGTGCATCAAAATCGGCCTTCCGGGAGCCAGGAGTCGGTCCCTGGTTCTCCTGTTGTCAACCGGATGATTTCCATATGGGGGTGTCTGACCACCAACCCAATCCGAGAAAAGTGCATCAAAATCGGCCTTCCGGGAGCCAGGAGTCGGTCCCTGGTTCTCATAGTGTCAACCGGATGGTTTCCATATGGGGGTGTCTGACCACCAACCCAATCCGAAAAAAGTGCATCAAAATCGGCCTTCCGGGAGCCAGGAGTCGGTCCCTGGTTCTCATAGTGTCAACCGGATGATTTCCATATGGGGGTGTCTGACCACCAACCCAATCCGAGAAAAGTGCATCAAAATCGGCCTTCCGGGAGCCAGGAGTCGGTCCCTGGTTCTCATAGTGTCAACCGGATGATTTCCATATGGGGGTGTCTGACCACCAACCCAATCCGAGAAAAGTGCATCAAAATCGGCCTTCCGGGAGCCAGGAGTCGGTCCCTGGTTCTCATAGTGTCAACCGGATGGTTTCCATATGGGGGTGTCTGACCACCAACCCAATCCGAGAAAAGTGCATCAAAATCGGCCTTCCGGGAGCCAGGAGTCGGTCCCTGGTTCTCATAGTGTCAACCGGATGGTTTCCATATGGGGGTGTCTGACCACCAACCCAATCCGAAAAAAGTGCATCAAAATCGGCCTTCCGGGAGCCAGGAGTCGGTCCCTGGTTCTCATAGTGTCAACCGGATGGTTTCCATATGGGGGTGTCTGACCACCAACCCAATCCGAAAAAAGTGCATCAAAATCGGCCTTCCGGGAGCCAGGAGTCGGTCCCTGGTTCTCATAGTGTCAACCGGATGGTTTCCATATGGGGGTGTCTGACCACCAACCCAATCCGAAAAAAGTGCATCAAAATCGGCCTTCCGGGAGCCAGGAGTCGGTCCCTGGTTCTCCTGTTGTCAACCGGATGATTTCCATATGGGGGTGTCTGACCACCACCCCAATCCGAAAAAAGTGCATCAAAATCGGCCTCCGTGAGCCAGGAGTCGGTCCCTGGTTCTCCTGGTGTCCGCCGGCGGACAACCATGTTGGGGTGTCTGACCACCAACCCAATCCGAGAAAAGTGCATCAAAATCGGCCTTCCGTGAGGCAGGAGTCGGTCCCTGGTTCTCCTGTTGTCAACCGGATGATTTCCATATGGGGGTGTCTGACCACCACCCCAATCCGAAAAAAGTGCATCAAATCGGCCTTCCGTGAGGCAGGAGTCGGTCCCTGGTTCTCCTGGTGTCCGCCGGCGGACAACCATGTTGGGGTGTCTGACCCACAACCCAATCCGACCAAGTGCACCCAAATCGGCCTTCCGTGAGCCAGGAGTCGGTCTCTGGTTCTCCCATCGGCCGCCGGCGGTCTTCCA
>NW_028158070.1:107500-117500 GCF_964263955.1 Coregonus lavaretus
AGGGTTTGAGTGGGCAGGGAGTGTGGGCTTGGTGGTCGTGGTTCTGGAGCCCAGGCCATCCAGGGAGTGAGCTGCAGTCTGAGGCCGAGTGAGAGAGGGTTTGAGTGGGCAGGGAGTGTGGGCTTGGTGGTCGTGGTTCTGGAGCCCAGGCCATCCAGGGAGTGAGCTGCAGTCTCAGGCCGAGTGAGAGAGGGTTTCACTGGGCAGGGAGTGTGGGCTTGGTGGTCGTGGTTCTGGAGCCCAGGCCATCCAGGGAGTGAGCTGCAGTCTCAGGCCGAGTGAGAGAGGGTTTCACTGGGCATGGAGTGTAGAGATGGAGGCAATGAGCTCCAGAGGTCACAAAGGTCAATGTGGGCCTGCATGGCTGTCAGCAGGGCCACAGAGAGAAGGCCCAAGTGAATAGGTGTGTCTGTGTGAGTGAGTGAACCTGTCTCATAGGGGGGCAGAGCAGGCATCCCCTTTGGGGGCTGTCTGCTCTGTCCCCCTTTTTTTTTGGCCTCCTATACCTCTGGAGGTCAAGGGAGTAAGCTGTACTCTCAAGCCCATGTGAGAGAGGCTTTTAATGGGAAGAGAGAGTTTAAAAAGAGGCATGGAGCTCCAGAGGTCACAAAGGTCAATGTGGGCCTGCATGGATGTCAGCAGGGCATGAGGGAGAAGGCCCAAGTGAATAGGTGTGTCTGTGTGAGTGAGTGAACCTGTCTCATAGGGGGGCAGAGCAGGCATCCCCTTTGGGGGCTGTCTGCTCTGTCCCCCTTTTTTTTTGGCCTCCTATACCTCTGGAGGTCAAGGGAGTAAGCTGTACTCTCAAGCCCATGGGAGAGAGGGTTTTAATAGGGAGAGAGTGATTAAAAAGAGGCATGGTGCTCCAGGGGAGTGAGCTGTACTCTCATGCCCATGGGAGATGCCCTTTACTAGGCAGGGAGTTTAGAACAAGGTGCATGGAGCTCCAGAGGTCACAAAGGTCAATGTGGGCCTGCATGGATGTCAGCAGGGCATGAGGGAGAAGGCCCAAGTGAATAGGTTTGTCTGTGTGTGTCTGTGAGTGAGTGAGTGAGTGTGTGTGTGAACCTTTCCCACAGGAGGGCAGCACTGTGCAGGCAGCTCCAATGGAGGCTGGCTGCTCTGTGCCCATGTATTATTTGTTCTCTCTCTCTCTCTCTCCCCTTTCTTCTGGCCTGCTGGATCACTTTTGTGTGTGGAGGGCTGGACTCTGTCTCACCCATCCCAGCCATGGGCACCCAGAATGCCCATGTGTGAGTCAGGAGCCCTCCCCTGGTTCTCCTAGTGAAAATGACCTGTGGCGCCCCCCTGTGGATGGATCTTGGTGGGGGTGCTTGGACCCCTTCTTGGGGTCTCCCCCAAGCCAGCCATGCCGGCCATGGGCACCCAAAACCCCCATGTGTGAGTGAACAGCCTCCCCAGTGTCCCCCTAGTGAAATCAGGCTTAAAGTGACCTGTGGCGCCCCCCTGTGGATGGATCTTGGTGGGGGTGCTTGGACCCCTTCTTGGGGTCTCCCCCAAGCCAGCCATGCCGGCCATGGGCACCCAAAACCCCCATGTGTGAGTGAACAGCCTCCCCAGTGTCCCCCTAGTGAAATCAGGCTTAAAGTGACCTGTGGCGCCCCCCTGTGGATGGATCTTGGTGGGGGTGCTTGGACCCCTTCTTGGGGTCTCCCCCAAGCCAGCCATGCCGGCCATGGGCACCCAAAACCCCCATGTGTGAGTGAACAGCCTCCCCAGTGTACCCATAGTGAAATCAGGCTTAAAGTGACCTGTGGCGCCCCCCTGTGGATGGATCTTGGTGGGGGTGCTTGGACCCCTTCTTGGGGTCTCCCCCAAGCCAGCCATGCCGGCCATGGGCACCCAAAACCCCCATGTGTGAGTGAACAGCCTCCCCAGTGTACCCATAGTGAAATCAGGCTTAAAGTGACCTGTGGCGCCCCCCTGTGGATGGATCTTGGTGGGGGTGCTTGGACCCCTTCTTGGGGTCTCCTCCAAGCCAGCCATGCCGACCATGGGCACCCAAAACCCCCATGTGTGAGTGAACAGCCTCCCCAGTGTACCCATAGTGAAATCAGGCTTAAAGTGACCTGTGGCGCCCCCCTGTGGATGGATCTTGGTGGGGGTGCTTGGACCCCTTCTTGGGGTCTCCCCCAAGCCAGCCATGCCGGCCATGGGCACCCAAAACCCCCATGTGTGAGTGAACAGCCTCCCCAGTGTACCCATAGTGAAATCAGGCTTAAAGTGACCTGTGGCGCCCCCCTGTGGATGGATCTTGGTGGGGGTGCTTGGACCCCTTCTTGGGGTCTCCTCCAAGCCAGCCATGCCGACCATGGGCACCCAAAACCCCCATGTGTGAGTGAACAGCCTCCCCAGTGTACCCATAGTGAAATCAGGCTTAAAGTGACCTGTGGCGCCCCCCTGTGGATGGATCTTGGTGGGGGTGCTTGGACCCCTTCTTGGGGTCTCCCCCAAGCCAGCCATGCCGGCCATGGGCACCCAAAACCCCCATGTGTGAGTGAACAGCCTCCCCAGTGTACCCATAGTGAAATCAGGCTTAAAGTGACCTGTGGCGCCCCCCTGTGGATGGATCTTGGTGGGGGTGCTTGGACCCCTTCTTGGGGTCTCCTCCAAGCCAGCCATGCCGACCATGGGCACCCAAAACCCCCATGTGTGAGTGAACAGCCTCCCCAGTGTACCCATAGTGAAATCAGGCTTAAAGTGACCTGTGGCGCCCCCCTGTGGATGGATCTTGGTGGGGGTGCTTGGACCCCTTCTTGGGGTCTCCTCCAAGCCAGCCATGCCGACCATGGGCACCCAAAACCCCCATGTGTGAGTGAACAGCCTCCCCAGTGTACCCATAGTGAAATCAGGCTTAAAGTGACCTGTGGCGCCCCCCTGTGGATGGATTCGGCTGTGGGTGCTTGGACCCCTTCTCGGGGTCCCCCCCAAGCCAGCCATGCCGGCCATGGGCACCCAAAACCCCCATGTGTGAGTGAACAGCCTCCCCAGTGTACCCATAGTGAAATCAGGCTTAAAGTGACCTGTGGCGCCCCCCTGTGGATGGATTCGGCTGTGGGTGCTTGGACCCCTTCTCGGGGTCCCCCCCAAGCCAGCCATGCCGGCCATGGGCACCCAAAACCCCCATGTGTGAGTGAACAGCCTCCCCTGTGTCCCCATAGTGAAATCCGGCATAAAGTGACCTGTGGCGCCCCCCTGTGGATGGATTCGGCTGTGGGTGCTTGGACCCCTTCTTGGGGTCTCCTCCAAGCCAGCCATGCCGACCATGGGCACCCAAAACCCCCATGTGTGAGTGAACAGCCTCCCCTGGGTACCCATAGTGAAATCAGGCTTAAAATGACATGTGGCGCCCCCCTGTGGATAGATCCGGCTGTGGGTGCTTGGACCCCTTCTTGGGGTCCCCCCCAAGCCATCCATGCCGACCATGGGCACCCCAAACCCCCATGTGTGAGTGAACAGCCTCCCCTGGGTACCCATAGTGAAATCAGGCTTAAAATGACATGTGGCGCCCCCCTGTGGATAGATCCGGCTGTGGGTGCTTGGACCCCTTCTTGGGGTCCCCCCCAAGCTGGCCATGCCTTCAATGGGCACCCAAAACCCCCATGTGTGAGTGAACAGCCTCCCCTGGGTACCCATAGTGAAATCCGGCCTAAAGTGACATGTGGCGCCCCCCTGTGGATGGATCCGGCTGTGGGGTCTTGGACCCCTTCTTGGGGTCCCCCCCAAGCCAGCCATGCCGACCATGGGCACCCAAAACCCCCATGTGTGAGTGAAAAGCCTCCCCTGGGTCCCCATAGTGAAATCCGGCCTACAATGACCTGTGGCGCCCCCCTGTGGATGGATCCGGCTGTGGGGTCTTGGACCCCTTCTTGGGGTCCCCCCCAAGCCAGCCATGCCGACCAAGGGCACCCAAAACCCCCATGTGTGAGTGAAAAGCCTCCCCTGGGTCCCCATAGTGAAATCAGGCTTAAAGTGACCTGTGGCGCCCCCCTGTGGATGGATCTTGGTGGGGGTGCTTGGACCCCTTCTTGGGGTCTCCTCCAAGCCAGCCATGCCGACCAAGGGCACCCAAAACCCCCATGTGTGAGTGAACAGCCTCCCCAGTGTACCCCTAGTGAAATCCGGCCTAAAGTGACCTGTGGCGCCCCCCTGTGGATGGATTCGGCTGTGGGTGCTTGGACCCCTTCTTGGGGTCTCCCCCAAGCCAGCCATGCCGACCATGGGCACCCAAAACCCCCATGTGTGAGTGAACAGCCTCCCCTGGGTCCCCATAGTGAAATCCGGCCTAAAATGACCTGTGGCGCCCCCCTGTGGATGGATCTGGATGGGGGTGCTTGGACCCCTTCTTGGGGTCTCCTCCAAGCCAGCCATGCCGACCATGGGCACCCAAAACCCCCATGTGTGAGTGAACAGCCTCCCCTGGGTCCCCATAGTGAAATCCGGCCTAAAATGACCTGTGGCGCCCCCCTGTGGATGGATCTGGATGGGGGTGCTTGGACCCCTTCTTGGGGTCTCCTCCAAGCCAGCCATGCCGACCATGGGCACCCAAAACCCCCATGTGTGAGTGAACAGCCTCCCCTGGGTCCCCATAGTGAAATCCGGCCTAAAGTGACCTGTGGCGCCCCCCTGTGGATGGATCTGGATGGGGGTGCTTGGACCCCTTCTTGGGGTCACCCCCAAGCCGGCCATGGGCACCCAAAACCCCCATTTGTGAGTTAAGATCATCCCCTGGTTCCCCTAGTGAAATCAGGCTTAAAATGACATGTGGCGCCCCCCTGTGGATGGATCCGGGTGTGGGGTCTTGGACCCACTCTTGGGGTCACCCCCAAGCCGGCCAAGGGCACCCAAAACCCCCATGTGTGAGGTAATAGCCTCCCCTGGTTCTCCTAGTGTCCGCCGGCGGTTTACCATATGGGGGTGTCTGACCACCAACCCAATCCGAGAAAAGTGCATCAAAATCGGCCTTCCGGGAGCCAGGAGTCGGTCCCTGGTTCTCCTAATGTCAACCGGATGATTTCCATATGGGGGTGTCTGACCACCAACCCAATCCGAGAAAAGTGCATCAAAATCGGCCTTCCGGGAGCCAGGAGTCGGTCCCTGGTTCTCCTGGTGTCAACCGGATGGTTTCCATATGGGGGTGTCTGACCACCAACCCAATCCGAGAAAAGTGCATCAAAATCGGCCTTCCGGGAGCCAGGAGTCGGTCCCTGGTTCTCCTAATGTCAACCGGATGATTTCCATATGGGGGTGTCTGACCACCAACCCAATCCGAGAAAAGTGCATCAAAATCGGCCTTCCGGGAGCCAGGAGTCGGTCCCTGGTTCTCCTAATGTCAACCGGATGATTTCCATATGGGGGTGTCTGACCACCAACCCAATCCGAGAAAAGTGCATCAAAATCGGCCTTCCGGGAGCCAGGAGTCGGTCCCTGGTTCTCCTAATGTCAACCGGATGATTTCCATATGGGGGTGTCTGACCACCAACCCAATCCGAAAAAAGTGCATCAAAATCGGCCTTCCGGGAGCCAGGAGTCGGTCCCTGGTTCTCCTGGTGTCAACCGGATGGTTTCCATATGGGGGTGTCTGACCACCAACCCAATCCGAGAAAAGTGCATCAAAATCGGCCTTCCGGGAGCCAGGAGTCGGTCCCTGGTTCTCCTAATGTCAACCGGATGATTTCCATATGGGGGTGTCTGACCACCAACCCAATCCGAGAAAAGTGCATCAAAATCGGCCTTCCGGGAGCCAGGAGTCGGTCCCTGGTTCTCCTAATGTCAACCGGATGATTTCCATATGGGGGTGTCTGACCACCAACCCAATCCGAGAAAAGTGCATCAAAATCGGCCTTCCGGGAGCCAGGAGTCGGTCCCTGGTTCTCCTGTTGTCAACCGGATGATTTCCATATGGGGGTGTCTGACCACCAACCCAATCCGAGAAAAGTGCATCAAAATCGGCCTTCCGGGAGCCAGGAGTCGGTCCCTGGTTCTCCTGTTGTCAACCGGATGATTTCCATATGGGGGTGTCTGACCACCAACCCAATCCGAGAAAAGTGCATCAAAATCGGCCTTCCGGGAGCCAGGAGTCGGTCCCTGGTTCTCCTGTTGTCAACCGGATGATTTCCATATGGGGGTGTCTGACCACCAACCCAATCCGAGAAAAGTGCATCAAAATCGGCCTTCCGGGAGCCAGGAGTCGGTCCCTGGTTCTCCTAATGTCAACCGGATGATTTCCATATGGGGGTGTCTGACCACCAACCCAATCCGAGAAAAGTGCATCAAAATCGGCCTTCCGGGAGCCAGGAGTCGGTCCCTGGTTCTCCTAATGTCAACCGGATGATTTCCATATGGGGGTGTCTGACCACCAACCCAATCCGAGAAAAGTGCATCAAAATCGGCCTTCCGGGAGCCAGGAGTCGGTCCCTGGTTCTCCTGTTGTCAACCGGATGATTTCCATATGGGGGTGTCTGACCACCAACCCAATCCGAGAAAAGTGCATCAAAATCGGCCTTCCGGGAGCCAGGAGTCGGTCCCTGGTTCTCCTGTTGTCAACCGGATGATTTCCATATGGGGGTGTCTGACCACCAACCCAATCCGAGAAAAGTGCATCAAAATCGGCCTTCCGGGAGCCAGGAGTCGGTCCCTGGTTCTCCTGTTGTCAACCGGATGATTTCCATATGGGGGTGTCTGACCACCAACCCAATCCGAGAAAAGTGCATCAAAATCGGCCTTCCGGGAGCCAGGAGTCGGTCCCTGGTTCTCCTGTTGTCAACCGGATGATTTCCATATGGGGGTGTCTGACCACCAACCCAATCCGAGAAAAGTGCATCAAAATCGGCCTTCCGGGAGCCAGGAGTCGGTCCCTGGTTCTCATAGTGTCAACCGGATGGTTTCCATATGGGGGTGTCTGACCACCAACCCAATCCGAAAAAAGTGCATCAAAATCGGCCTTCCGGGAGCCAGGAGTCGGTCCCTGGTTCTCATAGTGTCAACCGGATGATTTCCATATGGGGGTGTCTGACCACCAACCCAATCCGAGAAAAGTGCATCAAAATCGGCCTTCCGGGAGCCAGGAGTCGGTCCCTGGTTCTCATAGTGTCAACCGGATGATTTCCATATGGGGGTGTCTGACCACCAACCCAATCCGAGAAAAGTGCATCAAAATCGGCCTTCCGGGAGCCAGGAGTCGGTCCCTGGTTCTCATAGTGTCAACCGGATGATTTCCATATGGGGGTGTCTGACCACCAACCCAATCCGAGAAAAGTGCATCAAAATCGGCCTTCCGGGAGCCAGGAGTCGGTCCCTGGTTCTCATAGTGTCAACCGGATGATTTCCATATGGGGGTGTCTGACCACCAACCCAATCCGAGAAAAGTGCATCAAAATCGGCCTTCCGGGAGCCAGGAGTCGGTCCCTGGTTCTCCTGTTGTCAACCGGATGATTTCCATATGGGGGTGTCTGACCACCAACCCAATCCGAGAAAAGTGCATCAAAATCGGCCTTCCGGGAGCCAGGAGTCGGTCCCTGGTTCTCCTGTTGTCAACCGGATGATTTCCATATGGGGGTGTCTGACCACCAACCCAATCCGAGAAAAGTGCATCAAAATCGGCCTTCCGGGAGCCAGGAGTCGGTCCCTGGTTCTCATAGTGTCAACCGGATGGTTTCCATATGGGGGTGTCTGACCACCAACCCAATCCGAAAAAAGTGCATCAAAATCGGCCTTCCGGGAGCCAGGAGTCGGTCCCTGGTTCTCATAGTGTCAACCGGATGATTTCCATATGGGGGTGTCTGACCACCAACCCAATCCGAGAAAAGTGCATCAAAATCGGCCTTCCGGGAGCCAGGAGTCGGTCCCTGGTTCTCATAGTGTCAACCGGATGATTTCCATATGGGGGTGTCTGACCACCAACCCAATCCGAGAAAAGTGCATCAAAATCGGCCTTCCGGGAGCCAGGAGTCGGTCCCTGGTTCTCATAGTGTCAACCGGATGGTTTCCATATGGGGGTGTCTGACCACCAACCCAATCCGAGAAAAGTGCATCAAAATCGGCCTTCCGGGAGCCAGGAGTCGGTCCCTGGTTCTCATAGTGTCAACCGGATGGTTTCCATATGGGGGTGTCTGACCACCAACCCAATCCGAAAAAAGTGCATCAAAATCGGCCTTCCGGGAGCCAGGAGTCGGTCCCTGGTTCTCATAGTGTCAACCGGATGGTTTCCATATGGGGGTGTCTGACCACCAACCCAATCCGAAAAAAGTGCATCAAAATCGGCCTTCCGGGAGCCAGGAGTCGGTCCCTGGTTCTCATAGTGTCAACCGGATGGTTTCCATATGGGGGTGTCTGACCACCAACCCAATCCGAAAAAAGTGCATCAAAATCGGCCTTCCGGGAGCCAGGAGTCGGTCCCTGGTTCTCCTGTTGTCAACCGGATGATTTCCATATGGGGGTGTCTGACCACCACCCCAATCCGAAAAAAGTGCATCAAAATCGGCCTCCGTGAGCCAGGAGTCGGTCCCTGGTTCTCCTGGTGTCCGCCGGCGGACAACCATGTTGGGGTGTCTGACCACCAACCCAATCCGAGAAAAGTGCATCAAAATCGGCCTTCCGTGAGGCAGGAGTCGGTCCCTGGTTCTCCTGTTGTCAACCGGATGATTTCCATATGGGGGTGTCTGACCACCACCCCAATCCGAAAAAAGTGCATCAAATCGGCCTTCCGTGAGGCAGGAGTCGGTCCCTGGTTCTCCTGGTGTCCGCCGGCGGACAACCATGTTGGGGTGTCTGACCCACAACCCAATCCGACCAAGTGCACCCAAATCGGCCTTCCGTGAGCCAGGAGTCGGTCTCTGGTTCTCCCATCGGCCGCCGGCGGTCTTCCATGTGGGGGTGTCTGACCCACAACCCAATCCGACCAAGAGCACCCATGTCGGCCTTGTGTGAGTCAGGAGCCGTTCCCCCTGGTTCTCATTTGGGTTACCATGCACGAAGGGACATAGTGCAATTTCGGCCGATTTTTCCGATTTTTTCAAATAATGTTTAAAAATACTTCCCGATGAGCTAGAGGTCCCAAATTTGGTCTATTATCCTCTTTTATGATGAACTTCCATTACCTAAAAGGGTTTTTCTTAACTCGTATAGGAACATCAACCGTTCTGACCCCTATTTTTTTTTTTCACTTTTCTAACATAATTAAAATATAGTAAAAAATTTCCAAAAACGAATTAATTTATATATAAATGTGCGTCTATTCGTGCCCTTTTGCGCCAAAAAAACCCCATCCTGATTGGACTTTTAGTTTTTGAATTATTAACGTTTTAAGTCGTTTTTTCAAAACCGAAATCGCTGTTTTTTCCCCCAAACGGCGGAGCACAGACAGGCCCAGCGGGTGGCAGGGCTTATGTCGATAATTTGGCCTCTCCCGTAGTAGCCCCACTCGGTTCCAGGTCGGCCAGACAGGTACCGGCGCGATTTTGAAAACCTCGTTTTCAGAGAATAGACTTCCATGGCGGATTGATCCGGGGGTGATGGCAAACCTCTCGGCCTGTGCGGATATTGGGAATCGGGCATGTTTGAGGGTTCTGGGTCCCTCAGAACCATGGTTCCAACGCTCCGAAGTGGACCATACCTCCAGGGACCTACTGGCCGTTCCCATGCCCAGGGGAAGGCCCGGTTTCGGCTACCTCATGTCCCCATGGCCCCTCTCTGTCGTGAAGCACCCGTACATGTCCGATTGATCCGGGGGTGATGGCAAACCTCTCGGCCCGTGCGGTTGTTGGTAAATGGGCTTTTTTGAGGGTTCTGGGTCCCGCAGAACCATGGTTCCAACGCTCCGAAGTGGACCATCCCTCCGGCGACCGACTGGAGGTGCTCATGCCCAGGGCAGGGCCTGGTTTCGGATACCCTCATGTCCCCATGTCCCCTGTCTATTCTCGAACCTGTTTCATATACACTGACCGATTGGCATTCGTTATCCACCTGGGAGGGCCCCTGT
>NW_028158070.1:127500-135000 GCF_964263955.1 Coregonus lavaretus
TTTTTTTGGCCTCCTATACCTCTGGAGGTCAAGGGAGTAAGCTGTACTCTCAAGCCCATGGGAGAGAGGGTTTTAATAGGGAGAGAGTGATTAAAAAGAGGCATGGTGCTCCAGGGGAGTGAGCTGTACTCTCATGCCCATGGGAGATGCCCTTTACTAGGCAGGGAGTTTAGAACAAGGTGCATGGAGCTCCAGAGGTCACAAAGGTCAATGTGGGCCTGCATGGATGTCAGCAGGGCATGAGGGAGAAGGCCCAAGTGAATAGGTTTGTCTGTGTGTGTCTGTGTGAGTGAGTGAGTGAGTGTGTGTGTGAACCTTTCCCACAGGAGGGCAGCACTGTGCAGGCAGCTCCAATGGAGGCTGGCTGCTCTGTGCCCATGTATTATTTGTTCTCTCTCTCTCTCTCTCCCCTTTCTTCTGGCCTGCTGGATCACTTTTGTGTGTGGAGGGCTGGACTCTGTCTCACCCATCCCAGCCATGGGCACCCAGAATGCCCATGTGTGAGTCAGGAGCCCTCCCCTGGTTCTCCTAGTGAAAATGACCTGTGGCGCCCCCCTGTGGATGGATCTTGGTGGGGGTGCTTGGACCCCTTCTTGGGGTCTCCCCCAAGCCAGCCATGCCGGCCATGGGCACCCAAAACCCCCATGTGTGAGTGAACAGCCTCCCCAGTGTCCCCCTAGTGAAATCAGGCTTAAAGTGACCTGTGGCGCCCCCCTGTGGATGGATCTTGGTGGGGGTGCTTGGACCCCTTCTTGGGGTCTCCCCCAAGCCAGCCATGCCGGCCATGGGCACCCAAAACCCCCATGTGTGAGTGAACAGCCTCCCCAGTGTCCCCCTAGTGAAATCAGGCTTAAAGTGACCTGTGGCGCCCCCCTGTGGATGGATCTTGGTGGGGGTGCTTGGACCCCTTCTTGGGGTCTCCCCCAAGCCAGCCATGCCGGCCATGGGCACCCAAAACCCCCATGTGTGAGTGAACAGCCTCCCCAGTGTACCCATAGTGAAATCAGGCTTAAAGTGACCTGTGGCGCCCCCCTGTGGATGGATCTTGGTGGGGGTGCTTGGACCCCTTCTTGGGGTCTCCCCCAAGCCAGCCATGCCGGCCATGGGCACCCAAAACCCCCATGTGTGAGTGAACAGCCTCCCCAGTGTACCCATAGTGAAATCAGGCTTAAAGTGACCTGTGGCGCCCCCCTGTGGATGGATCTTGGTGGGGGTGCTTGGACCCCTTCTTGGGGTCTCCTCCAAGCCAGCCATGCCGACCATGGGCACCCAAAACCCCCATGTGTGAGTGAACAGCCTCCCCAGTGTACCCATAGTGAAATCAGGCTTAAAGTGACCTGTGGCGCCCCCCTGTGGATGGATCTTGGTGGGGGTGCTTGGACCCCTTCTTGGGGTCTCCCCCAAGCCAGCCATGCCGGCCATGGGCACCCAAAACCCCCATGTGTGAGTGAACAGCCTCCCCAGTGTACCCATAGTGAAATCAGGCTTAAAGTGACCTGTGGCGCCCCCCTGTGGATGGATCTTGGTGGGGGTGCTTGGACCCCTTCTTGGGGTCTCCTCCAAGCCAGCCATGCCGACCATGGGCACCCAAAACCCCCATGTGTGAGTGAACAGCCTCCCCAGTGTACCCATAGTGAAATCAGGCTTAAAGTGACCTGTGGCGCCCCCCTGTGGATGGATCTTGGTGGGGGTGCTTGGACCCCTTCTTGGGGTCTCCCCCAAGCCAGCCATGCCGGCCATGGGCACCCAAAACCCCCATGTGTGAGTGAACAGCCTCCCCAGTGTACCCATAGTGAAATCAGGCTTAAAGTGACCTGTGGCGCCCCCCTGTGGATGGATCTTGGTGGGGGTGCTTGGACCCCTTCTTGGGGTCTCCTCCAAGCCAGCCATGCCGACCATGGGCACCCAAAACCCCCATGTGTGAGTGAACAGCCTCCCCAGTGTACCCATAGTGAAATCAGGCTTAAAGTGACCTGTGGCGCCCCCCTGTGGATGGATCTTGGTGGGGGTGCTTGGACCCCTTCTTGGGGTCTCCTCCAAGCCAGCCATGCCGACCATGGGCACCCAAAACCCCCATGTGTGAGTGAACAGCCTCCCCAGTGTACCCATAGTGAAATCAGGCTTAAAGTGACCTGTGGCGCCCCCCTGTGGATGGATTCGGCTGTGGGTGCTTGGACCCCTTCTCGGGGTCCCCCCCAAGCCAGCCATGCCGGCCATGGGCACCCAAAACCCCCATGTGTGAGTGAACAGCCTCCCCAGTGTACCCATAGTGAAATCAGGCTTAAAGTGACCTGTGGCGCCCCCCTGTGGATGGATTCGGCTGTGGGTGCTTGGACCCCTTCTCGGGGTCCCCCCCAAGCCAGCCATGCCGGCCATGGGCACCCAAAACCCCCATGTGTGAGTGAACAGCCTCCCCTGTGTCCCCATAGTGAAATCCGGCATAAAGTGACCTGTGGCGCCCCCCTGTGGATGGATTCGGCTGTGGGTGCTTGGACCCCTTCTTGGGGTCTCCTCCAAGCCAGCCATGCCGACCATGGGCACCCAAAACCCCCATGTGTGAGTGAACAGCCTCCCCTGGGTACCCATAGTGAAATCAGGCTTAAAATGACATGTGGCGCCCCCCTGTGGATAGATCCGGCTGTGGGTGCTTGGACCCCTTCTTGGGGTCCCCCCCAAGCCATCCATGCCGACCATGGGCACCCCAAACCCCCATGTGTGAGTGAACAGCCTCCCCTGGGTACCCATAGTGAAATCAGGCTTAAAATGACATGTGGCGCCCCCCTGTGGATAGATCCGGCTGTGGGTGCTTGGACCCCTTCTTGGGGTCCCCCCCAAGCTGGCCATGCCTTCAATGGGCACCCAAAACCCCCATGTGTGAGTGAACAGCCTCCCCTGGGTACCCATAGTGAAATCCGGCCTAAAGTGACATGTGGCGCCCCCCTGTGGATGGATCCGGCTGTGGGGTCTTGGACCCCTTCTTGGGGTCCCCCCCAAGCCAGCCATGCCGACCATGGGCACCCAAAACCCCCATGTGTGAGTGAAAAGCCTCCCCTGGGTCCCCATAGTGAAATCCGGCCTACAATGACCTGTGGCGCCCCCCTGTGGATGGATCCGGCTGTGGGGTCTTGGACCCCTTCTTGGGGTCCCCCCCAAGCCAGCCATGCCGACCAAGGGCACCCAAAACCCCCATGTGTGAGTGAAAAGCCTCCCCTGGGTCCCCATAGTGAAATCAGGCTTAAAGTGACCTGTGGCGCCCCCCTGTGGATGGATCTTGGTGGGGGTGCTTGGACCCCTTCTTGGGGTCTCCTCCAAGCCAGCCATGCCGACCAAGGGCACCCAAAACCCCCATGTGTGAGTGAACAGCCTCCCCAGTGTACCCCTAGTGAAATCCGGCCTAAAGTGACCTGTGGCGCCCCCCTGTGGATGGATTCGGCTGTGGGTGCTTGGACCCCTTCTTGGGGTCTCCCCCAAGCCAGCCATGCCGACCATGGGCACCCAAAACCCCCATGTGTGAGTGAACAGCCTCCCCTGGGTCCCCATAGTGAAATCCGGCCTAAAATGACCTGTGGCGCCCCCCTGTGGATGGATCTGGATGGGGGTGCTTGGACCCCTTCTTGGGGTCTCCTCCAAGCCAGCCATGCCGACCATGGGCACCCAAAACCCCCATGTGTGAGTGAACAGCCTCCCCTGGGTCCCCATAGTGAAATCCGGCCTAAAATGACCTGTGGCGCCCCCCTGTGGATGGATCTGGATGGGGGTGCTTGGACCCCTTCTTGGGGTCTCCTCCAAGCCAGCCATGCCGACCATGGGCACCCAAAACCCCCATGTGTGAGTGAACAGCCTCCCCTGGGTCCCCATAGTGAAATCCGGCCTAAAGTGACCTGTGGCGCCCCCCTGTGGATGGATCTGGATGGGGGTGCTTGGACCCCTTCTTGGGGTCACCCCCAAGCCGGCCATGGGCACCCAAAACCCCCATTTGTGAGTTAAGATCATCCCCTGGTTCCCCTAGTGAAATCAGGCTTAAAATGACATGTGGCGCCCCCCTGTGGATGGATCCGGGTGTGGGGTCTTGGACCCACTCTTGGGGTCACCCCCAAGCCGGCCAAGGGCACCCAAAACCCCCATGTGTGAGGTAATAGCCTCCCCTGGTTCTCCTAGTGTCCGCCGGCGGTTTACCATATGGGGGTGTCTGACCACCAACCCAATCCGAGAAAAGTGCATCAAAATCGGCCTTCCGGGAGCCAGGAGTCGG
Source organism: Coregonus lavaretus (assembly GCF_964263955.1). NCBI lineage: Eukaryota > Metazoa > Chordata > Actinopteri > Salmoniformes > Salmonidae > Coregonus > Coregonus lavaretus. The sequence goes on from NW_028158070.1 coordinate 131,753, forward strand.
TCCCTGGTTCTCCTAATGTCAACCGGATGATTTCCATATGGGGGTGTCTGACCACCAACCCAATCCGAGAAAAGTGCATCAAAATCGGCCTTCCGGGAGCCAGGAGTCGGTCCCTGGTTCTCCTGGTGTCAACCGGATGGTTTCCATATGGGGGTGTCTGACCACCAACCCAATCCGAGAAAAGTGCATCAAAATCGGCCTTCCGGGAGCCAGGAGTCGGTCCCTGGTTCTCCTAATGTCAACCGGATGATTTCCATATGGGGGTGTCTGACCACCAACCCAATCCGAGAAAAGTGCATCAAAATCGGCCTTCCGGGAGCCAGGAGTCGGTCCCTGGTTCTCCTAATGTCAACCGGATGATTTCCATATGGGGGTGTCTGACCACCAACCCAATCCGAGAAAAGTGCATCAAAATCGGCCTTCCGGGAGCCAGGAGTCGGTCCCTGGTTCTCCTAATGTCAACCGGATGATTTCCATATGGGGGTGTCTGACCACCAACCCAATCCGAAAAAAGTGCATCAAAATCGGCCTTCCGGGAGCCAGGAGTCGGTCCCTGGTTCTCCTGGTGTCAACCGGATGGTTTCCATATGGGGGTGTCTGACCACCAACCCAATCCGAGAAAAGTGCATCAAAATCGGCCTTCCGGGAGCCAGGAGTCGGTCCCTGGTTCTCCTAATGTCAACCGGATGATTTCCATATGGGGGTGTCTGACCACCAACCCAATCCGAGAAAAGTGCATCAAAATCGGCCTTCCGGGAGCCAGGAGTCGGTCCCTGGTTCTCCTAATGTCAACCGGATGATTTCCATATGGGGGTGTCTGACCACCAACCCAATCCGAGAAAAGTGCATCAAAATCGGCCTTCCGGGAGCCAGGAGTCGGTCCCTGGTTCTCCTGTTGTCAACCGGATGATTTCCATATGGGGGTGTCTGACCACCAACCCAATCCGAGAAAAGTGCATCAAAATCGGCCTTCCGGGAGCCAGGAGTCGGTCCCTGGTTCTCCTGTTGTCAACCGGATGATTTCCATATGGGGGTGTCTGACCACCAACCCAATCCGAGAAAAGTGCATCAAAATCGGCCTTCCGGGAGCCAGGAGTCGGTCCCTGGTTCTCCTGTTGTCAACCGGATGATTTCCATATGGGGGTGTCTGACCACCAACCCAATCCGAGAAAAGTGCATCAAAATCGGCCTTCCGGGAGCCAGGAGTCGGTCCCTGGTTCTCCTAATGTCAACCGGATGATTTCCATATGGGGGTGTCTGACCACCAACCCAATCCGAGAAAAGTGCATCAAAATCGGCCTTCCGGGAGCCAGGAGTCGGTCCCTGGTTCTCCTAATGTCAACCGGATGATTTCCATATGGGGGTGTCTGACCACCAACCCAATCCGAGAAAAGTGCATCAAAATCGGCCTTCCGGGAGCCAGGAGTCGGTCCCTGGTTCTCCTGTTGTCAACCGGATGATTTCCATATGGGGGTGTCTGACCACCAACCCAATCCGAGAAAAGTGCATCAAAATCGGCCTTCCGGGAGCCAGGAGTCGGTCCCTGGTTCTCCTGTTGTCAACCGGATGATTTCCATATGGGGGTGTCTGACCACCAACCCAATCCGAGAAAAGTGCATCAAAATCGGCCTTCCGGGAGCCAGGAGTCGGTCCCTGGTTCTCCTGTTGTCAACCGGATGATTTCCATATGGGGGTGTCTGACCACCAACCCAATCCGAGAAAAGTGCATCAAAATCGGCCTTCCGGGAGCCAGGAGTCGGTCCCTGGTTCTCCTGTTGTCAACCGGATGATTTCCATATGGGGGTGTCTGACCACCAACCCAATCCGAGAAAAGTGCATCAAAATCGGCCTTCCGGGAGCCAGGAGTCGGTCCCTGGTTCTCATAGTGTCAACCGGATGGTTTCCATATGGGGGTGTCTGACCACCAACCCAATCCGAAAAAAGTGCATCAAAATCGGCCTTCCGGGAGCCAGGAGTCGGTCCCTGGTTCTCATAGTGTCAACCGGATGATTTCCATATGGGGGTGTCTGACCACCAACCCAATCCGAGAAAAGTGCATCAAAATCGGCCTTCCGGGAGCCAGGAGTCGGTCCCTGGTTCTCATAGTGTCAACCGGATGATTTCCATATGGGGGTGTCTGACCACCAACCCAATCCGAGAAAAGTGCATCAAAATCGGCCTTCCGGGAGCCAGGAGTCGGTCCCTGGTTCTCATAGTGTCAACCGGATGATTTCCATATGGGGGTGTCTGACCACCAACCCAATCCGAGAAAAGTGCATCAAAATCGGCCTTCCGGGAGCCAGGAGTCGGTCCCTGGTTCTCATAGTGTCAACCGGATGATTTCCATATGGGGGTGTCTGACCACCAACCCAATCCGAGAAAAGTGCATCAAAATCGGCCTTCCGGGAGCCAGGAGTCGGTCCCTGGTTCTCCTGTTGTCAACCGGATGATTTCCATATGGGGGTGTCTGACCACCAACCCAATCCGAGAAAAGTGCATCAAAATCGGCCTTCCGGGAGCCAGGAGTCGGTCCCTGGTTCTCCTGTTGTCAACCGGATGATTTCCATATGGGGGTGTCTGACCACCAACCCAATCCGAGAAAAGTGCATCAAAATCGGCCTTCCGGGAGCCAGGAGTCGGTCCCTGGTTCTCATAGTGTCAACCGGATGGTTTCCATATGGGGGTGTCTGACCACCAACCCAATCCGAAAAAAGTGCATCAAAATCGGCCTTCCGGGAGCCAGGAGTCGGTCCCTGGTTCTCATAGTGTCAACCGGATGATTTCCATATGGGGGTGTCTGACCACCAACCAATCCGAGAAAAGTGCATCAAAATCGGCCTTCCGGGAGCCAGGAGTCGGTCCCTGGTTCTCATAGTGTCAACCGGATGATTTCCATATGGGGGTGTCTGACCACCAACCCAATCCGAGAAAAGTGCATCAAAATCGGCCTTCCGGGAGCCAGGAGTCGGTCCCTGGTTCTCATAGTGTCAACCGGATGGTTTCCATATGGGGGTGTCTGACCACCAACCCAATCCGAGAAAAGTGCATCAAAATCGGCCTTCCGGGAGCCAGGAGTCGGTCCCTGGTTCTCATAGTGTCAACCGGATGGTTTCCATATGGGGGTGTCTGACCACCAACCCAATCCGAAAAAAGTGCATCAAAATCGGCCTTCCGGGAGCCAGGAGTCGGTCCCTGGTTCTCATAGTGTCAACCGGATGGTTTCCATATGGGGGTGTCTGACCACCAAC
>NW_028158069.1:7500-36815 GCF_964263955.1 Coregonus lavaretus
GCTGAGGCCAAGTGTAGTTCTAGAGGGCTGCAGTCTTTTCTCCTCATTTCAGACAAAGGTCTTTTCAGGCTACAGGATGATAACAGACATGAAGCAACCACCAGGCTGGCTTTGTGGTTCCCCTTTTAAAATGTTAGCATTGGGAACAAAAAGGCTAAGAGACCCATATGTGTGTTTTGGTGGTTGAGAGTATAGAGAGAAGAGAGAGAGAATAGAGAGAGAGAAGAGAGAGAGAGAAGAGAGAGAGAGATTCAGTACAAAGAATATGAAACTATAAAAGATGAAGAAAAAATCTAATATTTATTGGGTGAAAAGTTAAAAATACTTGAATCAGTTATAGAACCCATTGCCCTTTATGGTTGTGAGGTCTGGGGTCCGCTCACCAACCAAGAATTCACAAAATGGGACAAACACCAAATTGAAACTCTGCATGCAGAATTCTGCAAAAATATAATTCGTGTACAACGTAAATCACCAAATAATGCATGCAGAGCAGAATTAGGCCAATACCCGCTAAATATCAAAATACAAAAAATATACATTAAATTCTACAACCACCTAAAAGGAAGTGATTCCCAAACCATCCATAACAAAGCCATCACCTACAGAGAGATGAACCTGGAGAAGAGTCCCCTAAGCAAGCTGGTCCTGGGGCTCTGTTCACAAACACAAACAGACCCCACAGAGCCCCAGGACAGCAACACAATTAGACCCAACCAAATCATGAGTAAACTAAAAGATAATTACTTGACACATTGGAAAGAATTAACAAAAAAACTGAGCAAACTAGAATGCTATTTGGCCCTAAAACAGAGAGTACACAGTGGCAGAATACAGTGGCTTGCGAAATTATTCACCCCCCTTGGCATTTTTCCTATTTTGTTGCCTTACAACCTGGAATTAAAATTGAGTTTTTGGGGGTTTGTATAATTTGATTTACACAACATGCCTACTACTTTGAAGATGGAAAATATTTTTTATTGTGAAACAAACCAGAAATAAGACAAAAAAACAGAAAACTTGAGCATGCATAACTATTCACCACCCCAAAGTCAATACCTCGTGGAGCCACCTTTTGCAGCAATTACAGCTGCAAGTCTCTTGGGGTATGTCTCTATAAGCTTGGCACATCTAGCCACTGGGATTTTTGCCCATTCTTCAAGGCAAAACTGCTCCAGCTCCTTCAAGTTGGATGGGTTCCGCTGGTGTACAGCAATCTTTAAGTCATACCACAGATTCTCAATTGGATTGAGGTCTGGGCTTTGACTAGGCCATTCCAAGACATTTAAATGTTTCCCCTTAAACCACTCAAGTGTTGCTTTAGCAGTATGCTTTGGGTCATTGTCCTGCTGGAAGGTGAACCTCCGTCCCAGTCTCAAATCTATGGAAGACTGAAACAGGTTTCCCTCAAGAATTTCCCTGTATTAGCGCCATCCATCATTCCTTCAATTCTGACCAGTTTCCCAGTCCCTGCCGATGAAAAACATCCCCACAGCATGATGCTGCCACCACCAGGCTTCACTGTGGGGATGGTGTTCTTGGGGTGATGAGAGGTGTTTTCCTTGATGGCCAAAAAGCTCATTTATAGTCTCATTTGACCAGAGTACCCCTCTTCCATATGTTTGCGGAGACTCCCACATGCCTTTTGGCGAAAACCAAACGTGTTTGCTTATTTTTTTCTTTAAGCAATGGCTTTTTTCTGGCCACTCTTCTGTAAAGCCCAGCTCTGTGAAGTGTACGGCTTAAAGTAGTCCTATGGACAGATACTCCAATCTCCACTGTGGAGCTTTGCAGCTCCTTCAGGGTTATCTTTGGGCTCTTTGTTGCCTCTCTGATTAATGCCATCCTTGCCTGGTCCGTGAGTTTTGGTGGGCGGCCCTTTCTTGGCAGGTTTGTTGTGGTGCCATATTCTTTCCATTTTTTAATAATGGATTTAATGGTGCTCTGAGGGATGTTCAAAGTTTCTGATATTTTTTTATAACCCAACCCTGATCTGTACTTCTCCACAACTTTGTCCCTGACCTGTTTGGAGAGCTCCTTGGTCTTCATGATGCCGCTTGCTTGGTGGTGCCCCTTGCTTAGTGGTGTTGCAGACTCTGGGGCGTTTCAGAACAGGTGTATATATACTGAGATCATGTGACACTTAGATTGCACACAGGTGGACTTTATTTAACTAATTATGTGACTTCTAAAGGTAATTGGTTGCACCAGATCTTATTTAGGGGCTTCATAGCAAAGGGGGTGAATACATATGCACGAACCACTTTTCCGTTATTTATTTTTAAGAATATTTTGAAACAAGTTATTTTTTTCATTTCACTTCACAAATTTGGACTATTTTGTGTATGTCAATTACATGAAATCCAAATAAAAATCCATTTAAATTACAGGTTGTAATGCAACAAAATAGGAAGAATGCCAAGGGGGATGAATACTTTTGCAAGGCACTGTACCTGACCACTGTGACTGACCCAACATTAAGGAAAGCTTTGACTATGTACAGACTCAGTGAGCATAGCCTTGCTATTGAGAAAGGCAACCGTAGGCAGACCTGGCTCTTAAGAGAAGACAGGCTATGTGCACACTGCCCACAAAATGAGGTGGAAACTGAGCTGCACTTCCTAACCTCCTGCCAAATGTATGACCATATTAGAGACACATATTTCCCTCAGATTACACAGACCCGATTTTGATAAACTCCCATATCTATTGGGTGAAATACCACAGTGTGCAATCACAGCAGCAATATTTGTGACGTGTTGCCTCAATAAAAGAGCAACCAGTGAAGAACAAACACCATTGTAAATACAACACATATTTATGTTGATTTATTTTACCTTTTGTACTTTAACTATTTGCATATCTTTGCAACACTATATAGACATAATATGACATTTGAAATGTCTTTATTCTTTTGGAACTTTTGTGAGTGTAATGTTTACTGTTCGTTTTTTATTGTTTATTTCACTTTTGTTCATGATCTATTTCACTTGCTTTTGAAATGTAAACATATGTTTCCCATGGCAATAAAGCCCCTTAAATTGAATTGAATTGAGAGAGAAGAGAGAAAGACAGAGAGAGTAGAGAGAAGAGAGAGAGGGCGAGAGAAGAGAGAGACGAGAGAGAGAGAGACAGTTAAGAGGTGTGTTTGCAGATGTTTTTTTAGAAGGAGAGTTCTTGTCATGCGTTAGTGAATATTTAGCAGGGTTTAAAATGTTGTTTGTTGCAGATTTTGTGTTTCCCTCCTCAGTGACTGACTACATATGGAGGGACATGGAGGTCTGAACATGAGCATGGGATAAACACACAGACAAATAGTATGACACCATTCAAAGGATTTGCACTTAACACATTTTAGTCATTTAGCAGACGCTCTTATCCAGAGTGACTTACAGTTAATGCATTCATTATTTTTTTTATATATATTTGTTTTTCTCATACTGGCCCCCTGTGGGAATCGAACCCACAACCCTGGCGTTGCAAACGCCATGCTCTATCAACTGAGCTACATCCCTGCCGGCCATTCCCTCCCCTACCCTGGGCCAATTGTGTGCCGTCGCATGGGTCTCCCGGTCGCGGCCGGCTACAACAGAGCCTGGATTCGAACCAGGATCTCTAGTGGCACAGCTAGCACTGCGATGCAGTGCCTTAGACCACTGCGCCACTCGGGAGACATACTCACTTTGATATGTGTTAAATGAGCCCAAAGACTCATTTACGTGTCACGTCACATATATTTGAGGTGCATATACAGTTGAAGTCGGAAGTTTACACACACTTAGGTTGGAGTCATTAAAACTCATTTTTCAACCACTCCACACATTTCTTGTTAGCAAACTATAGTTTGTCGGTTAGGACCTCTACTTTGTGCATGACACAATAGTTTTTCCAACAATTGTTTACAGACAGATTATTTCAAATTCCAGAAAATGATGTCATGGCTTTAGAAGCTTCTGATAGGCTAATTGACATCATTTGAGTCAATTGGAGGTGTACCTGTGGATGTATTTCAAGGCCTACCTTCAAACTCAGTGCCTCTTTGCTTGATATCATGGGAAGATCAAAAGAAATCAGCCAAGACCTCAGAAAAAAAATTGTACCATCCACAAGTCTGGTTCATCCTTGGGAGCAATTTCCTGTACAATTTCCTGTAATCTGTATAAACAATAGTACACAAGTATAAACACCATGGGACCATGCAGCTGTCATACCGCTCTGGAAGGAGACGCGTTCTGTCTCCTAGAGATGAACGTACTTTGGTGTGAAAAGTGCAAATCAATCCCAGAACAACAGCAAAGGACCTTGTGAAGATGCTGGAGGAAACAGGTACAAAAGTATCTATATCCACAGTAAAACGAGTCCTATATCGACATAACCTGAAAGGCCGCTCAGCAAGGAAGAAGCCACTGCTCCAAAACCGCCATAAAAAAGCCAGACTACAGTTTGCAACTGCACATGGGGACAAAGATCGTACTTTTTTGAGAAATGTCCTCAGGTCTGATGAAACAAAAATAGAACTGTTTGGCCATAATGACCATCGTTATGTTTGGAGGAAAAAGGGGGATGCTTGCAAGCCAAATAACTCCATCCCAACCGTGAAGCACGGGGGTGGCAGCATCATGCTGTGGTGGTGCTTTGCTGCAGGAGGGACTGGTGCACTTCACAAAATAGATGGCATCATGAGGAAGGAAAATTATGTGGATATATTGAAGCAACATCTCAAGACATCAGTCAGGAAGTTAAAGCTTGGTCGCAAATGGGTCTTCCAAATGGACAATGACCCCAAGCGTACTTCCAAAGTTGTGGAAAAATGGCTTAAGGACAACAAAGTCAAGGTATTGGAGTGGCCATCACAAATCCCTGACCTCAATCATATAGAAAATGTGTGGGCAGAACTGAAAAAGCGTGTGCGAGCAAGGAGGCCTACGAACGTTACTCAGTTACACCAGCTCTGTCAGGAGGAATGGGCCAAAATTCACCCAACTTATTGTGGGAAGCTTGTGGAAGGCTACACGAAACGTTTGACCAAGTTAAACAATTTAAAGGCAATTCTACCAAATACTAATTGTGTATGTAAACTTCTGACCCACTTGGAATCTCAAAAAAGTACGATCTTTGTCCCCATGTGCAGTTGCAAACTGTAGTCTGGCTTTTTTATGGTGGTCCTCTGTAGCTCAACTGGTAGAGCACGGCGCTTGTAACGCCAAGGTAGTGGGTTCGATCCCCGGGACCACCCATACACAAAAATGTATGCACGCATGACTGTAAGTCGCTTTGGATAAAAGCGTCTGCTAAATGGCATATTATATTATTATTATATTATAAAATAAATAAAAGCTGAAATAAATCATTCTCTCTACCATTATTCTGACATTTCACATTTTAAAAATAAAGTGGTGATCCTAACTGACTTAAGACAGGGAGTTTTTACTCGGATTAAATGTCAGGAATTGTGAAAAACTGAGTTTAAATATATTTGGCTAAGGTGTATGTAAACTTCCGACTTCAACTGTATAACATCCCTTCACACTAACAGTGCCACATCGACTTCCCAGGCTTTGTGTGTGGAAGTTAATTGGGGATTGGACCTGTCTGTTTATAACCCCATTGTGCCAGTCGGTCCAGCTGCATACATCTGGACCTTAGACCTGGGTTCAAATACTATTTGAAATCTTTCAAATACTTAATCTGTACTTGATGGAGCTTGCCTGTTGCAATGGAACCAATAGTGAAGTCGCGAAATTGCAAACACTGTCCATCTGGCACTCCCAGCAGGCTATTATTTGTAAGGTTTCTAATAGTGTTTGAACCCACATCTGCTGGCCGTACAGGACCCATGAGGAGCCTGGAGATGACATTATAACTCCTCCCCCTCCATTCTGGTCTTTATCACTTACAGTCACTTACCCATGATGCACCAGTCCTGTTTATGAGATGGCAGCCAGATCTCTCAGTGTCCACACCATTGGTCCCCCGGGGATCTCACTCTATGCCAGGATTGATGCCACGGACCACAACCTCTTTCTCTTTCGCTTCATCTACATGGCCCTTTCCCTCTGTCCTGTACCGCTCCCCATTTTCTCCTCCATATCCAACCCCTTTTAACCATCCCAAACCTCTTTTTCCCTCCTCCCATATCCTTTCACCTGTACAATTTGCCGTCCCCCCCCCCCCCCCCCCCCCTCGTGTTGACATGATCCCCTAGCCAAAGATTTTTAAGTTTGTCGAACACTGCCAGAGCCAACGCAAAGCCTGTGCATGCTCTAATGTCTTTCAGGCGCATAAATATGATGCAACAACAACAACAACAAAGGAAATCAACAGTGGAGAAAGAGAGAGAGAGAGTGGGCCTCCTTCTCTCCTCCTCCCCTCACCCTACTACCCCTCCGCTTCTTTTTTCTTGTGTGTTTTGAGTTATTAAAAGCAGATGTCAGTGTACTGTAACAATGTATTTTGGAGCTTTGTCTTATCCTCTCTTCCCCTCCTCTCCCTCCCTCCCTCTCTCCCTCCTCATCTCCCTCCCTCTCTCTCTCCTCATCTCCCCCCCATCCTTCTCTCTCTGTTCATGTGCGTCCCCCATGTGTCCGTGGCAGATACAATTGTTAGAGTGTGTTGTGTTCAGGGGTAAACAAGACACATGGGGGACGCACATGAACGCTCTCTTAAACACACACTCACTCACACACACACACACACACACACACACACACACACACACACACACACACACACACACACACACACACACTGGCCTGGGCTCTGAGACCAGAGTCATAATAACTTATTATGTTTTTTCTTCCCGTTACAGCTTTGTCTCCACGCGGGCTCTTTGAGAGTGTTTTCAAAACAGGCCTTGGTTATTGCCTTCCAGGCCTAATCAGACACAGGCGGTCCAAGTTAACCCAAACCAGGAGAGAGAGAGAGTGAGAAAAAGAGAGACAGGGCGATGATTGGGCATGTATGAACAGACACCTACAGTAGCCTTTACCCTGTTTCAAGAACCCTGTAGTACCGCCGTGCTGTAGCAGAGTCCACACTCCACAGTATAGAACCCTGTAGTACCGCCGTGCTGTAGCAGAGTCCACACTCCACAGTATAGAACCCTGTAGTACTGCCGTGCTGTAACAGAGTCCACACTCCACAGTATAGAACCCTGTAGTACTGCCGTGCTGTAGCAGAGTCCACACTCCACAGTATAGAACCCTGTAGTACTGCCGTGCTGTAGCAGAGTCCACACTCCACAGTATAGAACCCTGTAGTACAGCCGTGCTGTAGCAGAGTCCACACTCCACAGTATAGAACCCTGTAGTACTGCCGTGCTGTAGCAGAGTCCACACTCCACAGTATAGAACCCTGTAGTACCGCCGTGCTGTAGCAGAGTCCACACTCCACAGTATAGAACCCTGTAGTACTGCCGTGCTGTAGCAGAGTCCACACTCCACAGTATAGAACCCTGTAGTACTGCCGTGCTGTAGCAGAGTCCACACTCCACAGTATAGAACCCTGTAGTACCGCCGTGCTGTAGCAGAGTCCACACTCCACAGTATAGAACCCTGTAGTACTGCCGTGCTGTAGCAGAGTCCACACTCCACAGTATAGAACCCTGTAGTACCGCCGTGCTGTAGCAGAGTCCACACTCCACAGTATAGAACCCTGTAGTACCGCCGTGCTGTAGCAGAGTCCACACTCCACAGTATAGAACCCTGTAGTACTGCCGTGCTGTAGCAGAGTCCACACTCCACAGTATAGAACCCTGTAGTACTGCCGTGCTGTAGCAGAGTCCACACTCCACAGTATAGAACCCTGTAGTACCGCCGTGCTGTAGCAGAGTCCACACTCCACAGTATAGAACCCTGTAGTACTGCCGTGCTGTAGCAGAGTCCACACTCCACAGTATAGAACCCTGTAGTACTGCCGTGCTGTAGCAGAGTCCACACTCCACAGTATAGAACCCTGTAGTACTGCCGTGCTGTAGCAGAGTCCACACTCCACAGTATAGAACCCTGTAGTACCGCCGTGCTGTAGCAGAGTCCACACTCCACAGTATAGAACCCTGTAGTACCGCCGTGCTGTAGCAGAGTCCACACTCCACAGTATAGAACCCTGTAGTACTGCCGTGCTGTAGCAGAGTCCACACTCCACAGTATAGAACCCTGTAGTACTGCCGTGCTGTAGCAGAGTCCACACTCCACAGTATAGAACCCTGTAGTACTGCCGTGCTGTAACGGAGTCCACACGCCACAGTATAGAACCCTGTAGTACTGCCGTGCTGTAGCAGAGTCCACACTCCACAGTATAGAACCCTGTAGTACCGCCGTGCTGTAGCAGAGTCCACACTCCACAGTATAGAACCCTGTAGTACTGCCGTGCTGTAGCAGAGTCCACACTCCACAGTATAGAACCCTGTAGTACTGCCGTGCTGTAACGGAGTCCACACTCCACAGTATAGAACCCTGTAGTACCGCCGTGCTGTAGCAGAGTCCACACTCCACAGTATAGAACCCTGTAGTACCGCCGTGCTGTAGCAGAGTCCACACTCCACAGTATAGAACCCTGTAGTACTGCCGTGCTGTAGCAGAGTCCACACTCCACAGTATAGAACCCTGTAGTACCGCCGTGCTGTAGCAGAGTCCACACTCCACAGTATAGAACCCTGTAGTACCGCCGTGCTGTAGCAGAGTCCACACTCCACAGTATAGAACCCTGTAGTACTGCCGTGCTGTAGCAGAGTCCACACTCCACAGTATAGAACCCTGTAGTACCGCCGTGCTGTAGCAGAGTCCACACTCCACAGTATAGAACCCTGTAGTACCGCCGTGCTGTAGCAGAGTCCACACTCCACAGTATAGAACCCTGTAGTACCGCCGTGCTGTAGCAGAGTCCACACTCCACAGTATAGAACCCTGTAGTACTGCCGTGCTGTAGCAGAGTCCACACTCCACAGTATAGAACCCTGTAGTACTGCCGTGCTGTAGCAGAGTCCACACTCCACAGTATAGAACCCTGTAGTACTGCCGTGCTGTAGCAGAGTCCACACTCCACAGTATAGAACCCTGTAGTACCGCCGTGCTGTAGCAGAGTCCACACTCCACAGTATAGAACCCTGTAGTACTGCCGTGCTGTAGCAGAGTCCACACTCCACAGTATAGAACCCTGTAGTACCGCCGTGCTGTAGCAGAGTCCACACTCCACAGTATAGAACCCTGTAGTACCGCCGTGCTGTAGCAGAGTCCACACTCCACAGTATAGAACCCTGTAGTACTGCCGTGCTGTAGCAGAGTCCACACTCCACAGTATAGAACCCTGTAGTACCGCCGTGCTGTAGCAGAGTCCACACTCCACAGTATAGAACCCTGTAGTACTGCCGTGCTGTAGCAGAGTCCACACTCCACAGTATAGAACCCTGTAGTACAGCCGTGCTGTAGCAGAGTCCACACTCCACAGTATAGAACCCTGTAGTACCGCCGTGCTGTAGCAGAGTCCACACTCCACAGTATAGAACCCTGTAGTACTGCCGTGCTGTAGCAGAGTCCACACTCCACAGTATAGAACCCTGTAGTACCGCCGTGCTGTAGCAGAGTCCACACTCCACAGTATAGAACCCTGTAGTACTGCCGTGCTGTAGCAGAGTCCACACTCCACAGTATAGAACTCTGTAGTACTGCCGTGCTGTAGCAGAGTCCACACTCCACAGTATAGAACCCTGTAGTACTGCCGTGCTGTAGCAGAGTCCACACTCCACAGTATAGAACCCTGTAGTACCGCCGTGCTGTAGCAGAGTCCACACTCCACAGTATAGAACCCTGTAGTACCGCCGTGCTGTAGCAGAGTCCACACTCCACAGTATAGAACCCTGTAGTACCGCCGTGCTGTAGCAGAGTCCACACTCCACAGTATAGAACCCTGTAGTACTGCCGTGCTGTAGCAGAGTCCACACTCCACAGTATAGAACCCTGTAGTACTGCCGTGCTGTAGCAGAGTCCACACTCCACAGTATAGAACCCTGTAGTACCGCCGTGCTGTAGCAGAGTCCACACTCCACAGTATAGAACCCTGTAGTACTGCCGTGCTGTAGCAGAGTCCACACTCCACAGTATAGAACCCTGTAGTACCGCCGTGCTGTAGCAGAGTCCACACTCCACAGTATAGAACCCTGTAGTACCGCCGTGCTGTAGCAGAGTCCACACTCCACAGTATAGAACCCTGTAGTACCGCCGTGCTGTAGCAGAGTCCACACTCCACAGTATAGAACCCTGTAGTACAGCCGTGCTGTAGCAGAGTCCACACTCCACAGTATAGAACCCTGTAGTACTGCCGTGCTGTAGCAGAGTCCACACTCCACAGTATAGAACCCTGTAGTACTGCCGTGCTGTAGCAGAGTCCACACTCCACAGTATAGAACCCTGTAGTACCGCCGTGCTGTAGCAGAGTCCACACTCCACAGTATAGAACCCTGTAGTACCGCCGTGCTGTAGCAGAGTCCACACTCCACAGTATAGAACCCTGTAGTACCGCCGTGCTGTAGCAGAGTCCACACTCCACAGTATAGAACCCTGTAGTACCGCCGTGCTGTAGCAGAGTCCACACTCCACAGTATAGAACCCTGTAGTACCGCCGTGCTGTAGCAGAGTCCACACTCCACAGTATAGAACCCTGTAGTACCGCCGTGCTGTAGCAGAGTCCACACTCCACAGTATAGAACCCTGTAGTACAGCCGTGCTGTAGCAGAGTCCACACTCCACAGTATAGAACCCTGTAGTACCGCCGTGCTGTAGCAGAGTCCACACTCCACAGTATAGAACCCTATAGTACCGCCGTGCTGTAGCAGAGTCCACACTCCACAGTATAGAACCCTGTAGTACCGCCGTGCTGTAGCAGAGTCCACACTCCACAGTATAGAACCCTGTAGTACCGCCGTGCTGTAGCAGAGTCCACACTCCACAGTATAGAACCCTGTAGTACCGCCGTGCTGTAGCAGAGTCCACACTCCACAGTATAGAACCCTGTAGTACCGCCGTGCTGTAGCAGAGTCCACACTCCACAGTATAGAACCCTGTAGTACCGCCGTGCTGTAGCGGAGTCCACACTCCACAGTATAGAACCCTGTAGTACTGCCGTGCTGTAACGGAGTCCACACTCCACAGTATAGAACCCTGTAGTACCGCCGTGCTGTAGCAGAGTCCACACTCCACAGTATAGAACCCTGTAGTACTGCCGTGCTGTAACGGAGTCCACACTCCACAGTATGAAAGAGCCTTCGTTTATATCACGACCCTAGACGTTACTCTGAGGGTGGCAAATGCCATAGATAGAATCTCAATTTTCTTTGTTTCGTTTTACATAGTCGCCCAGTTTATTGACATTATAGTGTGTAGCTTTACACAGAGCAGTGACATTATAGTGTGTAGTTTTACACAGAGCAGTGACATTATAATGTGTAGTTTTACACAGAGCAGTGACATTATAGTATGTAGTTTTACACAGAGCAGTGACATTATAGTGTGTAGTTTTACACAGAACAGTGAAATTATAGTGTGTAGTTTTACACAGAGCAGTGCCATTATAATGTGTAGTTTTACACAGAGCAGTGACATTATAGTGTGTAGCTTTACACATAGCAGTAACATTATAGTGTGTAGTTTTACACAGAGCAGTGACATTATAGTGTGTAGTTTTACACAGAGCAGTGACATTATAGTGTGTAGCTTTACACAGAGCAGTGACATTATAGTGTGTAGTTTTACACGGAGCAGTGACATTATAGTGTGTAGTTTTACACAGAGCAGTGACATTATAATGTGTAGTTTTACACAGAGCAGTGACATTATAGTGTGTAGTTTTACACAGAGCAGTGACATTATAGTGTGTAGTTTTACACAGAGCAGTGACATTATAGTGTGTAGTTTTACACAGAGCAGTGACATTATAGTGTGTAGTTTTACACAGAGCAGTGACATTATAGTGTGTAGTTTTACACAGAGCAGTGCCATTATAGTGTGTAGCTTTACACAGAGCAGTGACATAGTGTGTAGTTTTACACAGAGCAGTGACATTATTGTGTGTACTTTTACACAGAGCAGTGACATTATAGTGTGTAGTTTTACACAGAGCAGTGACATTATAGTGTGTAGTTTTACACAGAGCAGTGACATTATAATGTGTAGTTTTACACAGAGCAGTGCCATTATAGTATGTCGTTTTACACAAAGCAGTGACATTATAGTGTGTAGCTTTACACAGAGCAGTGTATTATAGTGTGTCGTTTTACACAGAGCAGTGACATTATAGTGTGTAGTTTTACACAGAGCAGTGCCATTATAGTGTGTAGCTTTACACAGAGCAGTGAAATTATAGTGTGTAGTTTTACACAGAGCAGTGACATTATAATGTGTAGTTTTACACAGAGCAGTGACATTATAGTGTGTAGCTTTACACATAGCAGTGACATTATAGTGTGTAGCTTTACACAAAGCAGTGACATTATAGTGTGTAGCTTTACACAGAGCAGTGTATTATAGTGTGTAGTTTTACACAGAGCAGTGTATTATAGTGTGTAGTTTTACACAGAGCAGTTACATTAAGGTGTCTGGATTTACACAGAGCAGTGACATTATAGTGTGTAGCTTTACACAGAGCAGTGACATTATAGTGTGTAGCTTTACACAGAGCAGTGACATTATAGTGTGTAGCTTTACACAGAGCAGTGACATTATAGTGTGTAGCTTTACACAGAACAGTGACATTATAGTGTGTAGCTTTACACAGAGCAGTGATATTATAGTGTCTGGCTTTACATAGAGCAGTGACATTATAGTGTGTAGCTTTACACAAAGCAGTGACATTATAGTGTGTAGCTTTACACAGAGCAGTGACATTATATTGTGTAGCTTTACACAGAACAGTGACATTATAGTGTCTGGCTTTACACAAAGCAGTGACATTATAGTGTGTAGTTTTACACAGAGCAGTGACATTATAGTGTGTAGCTTTACACAGAGCAGTGACATTATAGTGTGTAGTTTTACACAGAGCAGTGACATTATAGTATGTCGTTTTACACAAAGCAGTGACATTATAGTGTGTAGCTTTACACAGAGCAGTGTATTATAGTGTGTCGTTTTACACAGAGCAGTGACATTATAGTGTGTAGCTTTACACAGAGCAGTGACATTATAGTGTGTAGCTTTACACAGAGCAGTGACATTATAGTGTTTAGTTTTACACAGAGCAGTGACATTATAGTGTGTAGCTTTACACAGAGCAGTGACATTATAGTGTTTAGTTTTGTCACGGTTCAGACAGACGACCAGATGACCACAATTGCGTCACACCAGAAAGTTTATTAAAACTTAAGGGAAAAGGGAAGTAGGGAGTGAGTGAAGGCTCCAGGGGTAACAGGGATCCCGTCCAATGTGCTGGGTCTGTGCCCCCCCCAGTGGCAGCGATGCGTCCTATGACGCCGGTGGTGGGTGGTCCAGAAGTCCTGGGGGGGGAAACACAGACACAACGGGGCGGATGAAACAAGGCAGCAGTACAGTTCAAGGGAAATCCAAATACGTTGTAGCAAGGCAGAAGGCTGGTCAGAGTTACCGGGATTGAAGAGTAGTCAGGAGTCGTTATAGCAGAAAGCAGGTCTGGTTTTCCTGGGGCAGAAGAGTATCCAAGAATCAGGCAGGTCCGGGGTCACAAAACAAGGGTGAGCCAGAAGCGTGAGCAAACAGGTTCCGGGTGTGAGCTTTGCAGACGATCTGACAAAGGAGAGCTGAAAGACAGGGCTTTAAATACTGGGAGAGGTTAGTGGGTAATGCAGCGCAGCTGGCAGAGTAATTAGAGCAGAGCAGAGCAGGGACAGGTGGAGCTAGTTAGGCTGAGTAGAGAGAGTGGTGAGCAGAGTGGAAGATAGTGGAAACAAATTAAGGTGGTAACCCGGTGGAGTGAGAGGGCTCATGACAGAACCCCCCCCCCAAGGGACGGCCCCAGAAGTCCCAAGAGCAACACCACGCCGGGCGGGAGGAGGGGAGCCGGAGGAGGGCTAGAACTCCTCCGAACGGTCCGAGTGAACGTCCTCATCCTCGGAGGAAGCCGGAGGGCCGTGGTCGGGAGATGGGACAGGTCCCGAGACAGGATCAGGCACAGGACAGGAAGCCGAGCGGGCAGGACGGTTAGGGACCCCTCTGGGGCGGCCCCTACGGATTGCAGGTTGATCAGGATGCCGTTGGTGGAAGGCGGTGATGAGAGTCCTATCCACAATCCGACTAGCTGGCACCCAGGTCCTTTCCTCAGGTCCATAACCCTCCCAGTCAATGAGGTACTGGAGACCCCTACCCCTCCGTCTGGACCGAAGCAGGCGGCGGACGGTGTAAACCAGACCACCATCGACGAGCCGTGGAGGAGGAGGACAAGGCGCAGCAGGGACCAGCGGACTCTCATGAATGGGCTTAATCTTAGACACATGGAAAGTGGGGTGCACCCTCATGGAATTAGGCAGTTGGAGCCGGACAGCAGTTGGGCTAATCACTCTTATAATAGGGAATGGGCCAATGAACCGAGGTGCCAGCTTTTGCGACTCCACCCTGAGTGGCAGGTTCTTCGATGACAACCACACCCTTTGACCAACATGGTAGGTGGGAGCAGGAATTCTCCGACGGTTGGCCCCGGTAGTGTAGCTGGCAACGGATCTGAGGAGTGTGGCTCGGGCTTGTGACCAGGTGCGGCGACATCGACGGGCAAAAGCAAGTGCAGATGGGCAAGTAACCTCCCCTTCCTGGCTGGCAAATAGAGGAGGCTGGTATCCATAAACACATTGGAAAGGGGACATACCGATGGCAGAGCAGGTCAGAGAATTGTGTGCGTACTCCACCCATGTCAATTGCTGCGACCAGGAGTGGGGGTTGCGTGAAGTCATGCATCGCAGTGCCTTCTCGAGCTCCTGATTTGCCCGCTCTGACTGCCCATTGGATTGGGGATGGAATCCGGAAGTCAGACTGACTGTGGCTCCCAGCAGGTGACAGAACTCCTTCCAAAAAGCGGAGGAGAATTGTGGACCACGGTCAGAAACTACATCCTTTGGCAGTCCGTGGATCCGGAAGACGTGTTCCAGGACCACCTGGGCGGTCTCCTTGGCGGTTGGGAGCTTGGGGAGGGGAATGAAGTGTGCCATCTTGCTGAATCGGTCAACTATGGTGAGAATGACGGTCATGCCACTTGAAGGGGGCAGCCCCGTGACAAAGTCAAGGGCGATGTGAGACCAGGGACGTCTGGGCACAGGCAGGGGCTGCAGCAATCCGGCTGGGGGCTGGCAGGACGACTTGTGTTGGTTGCAGATGGGGCAGGCTTGGACGAATTCCCGTACATCCTTTCTCAGAGAGGGCCACCAGAACCTCTGGGCGAGCAGGTTGTAAGTGCGGGTGGAGCCAGGGTGACAAGCTAGGCGGGAGTCATGTCCCCACTGAACGACCTGGGACCTCAGGTTTTCGGGGACAAAAAGGCGGTCAGCTGGGCAAGTGCTGGGACCTGGCTGGTTACGGAGAGCTTCCAGCACCTGTTCCTCAACATCCCAGGTCAGAGCTGCTACGATGCAGGGACTTGGCAGAATCGACACAGGATCCTTGGAGGGGCTGTCATCCTTCTGGAATTGACGGGAGAGGGCGTCTGGCTTGGTGTTGCGTGATCCAGGCCGGTATGACAGAGTGAAATTAAACCTGGTGAAGAACAGGGCCCAGCGGGACTGCCTGGAGTTCAACCGTTTGGCCGTGCGGATGTACTCCAAGTTCTTATGATCGGTCCAAACGAGAAATGGAATGGTGGACCCCTCCAGCCAGTGACGCCACTCCTCCAAGGCAAGCTTCACAGCCAGCAGCTCTCGGTTCCCTATGTCGTAATTGCACTCAGAGGGGGACAACCGACGTGAGAAAAAGGCACAGGGATGGAGCTTCCTATCCTCCGCAGCCCACTGAGAAATCACAGCACCAACTCCCACATCCGAGGCGTCCACCTCCACAATGAATTGCCGGTCCACATCAGGCATCTGGAGGATGGGAGCGGAGGTGAACCTTACCTTGAGGGTACTGAAGGCTTTGTCGGCTGCTGGGGTCCAGGTGAAGGGTTGCTTGGTGCTGGTTAGAGCAGTGAGAGGGGCAGCAACGGTACTGTAGTTCCGGATAAACTTTCTATAGAAGTTAGCAAACCCCAGAAACTGTTGCAGCTTCTTTCTGTTCTCCGGAACTGGCCATGAAGTGACTGCTGATACTTTGGCAGGATCCATTTGGATACTTCCCTCTGCCACTATGTACCCCAGGAAGGCCACTGTCTTGACGTGAAACTCACATTTCTCTGCCTTGGCGTAGAGGGAATTCTCCAGAAGACGATGAAGGACTTGCTGGACATGGCGGGTGTGTTCAGACAGGTTTCTGGAGTAGATTAAGATGTCATCCAGGTAAACGAAGACAAACTTGTTTAACATGTCCCGCAGTACCTCATTCACTAGAGCCTGGAACACAGCAGGAGCATTGGTGAGGCCAAAAGGCATAACCAGATACTCGTAGTGGCCTGTTGGTGTATTGAATGCGGTTTTCCATTCATCTCCCTCCCGGATCCGCACTAGGTGGTAAGCGTTTCTGAGATCCAACTTGGTAAAAACAGTGGCTCCCTGGAGCAACTCAAAAGCAGAGGTGAGCAGAGGCAGAGGGTAACGGTTTTTCACTGTGATGTCGTTGAGTCCCCTGTAGTCGATGCAGGGGCGAAGAGATCCGTCCCTCTTCCCCACAAAGAAGAAGCCAGCACCAGCAGGAGATGAAGATGAACGGATTAATCCTGCGGACAGAGAGTCATTGATGTAGTCCTCCATGGACTTTCTTTCAGGAGCAGACAACGAATAAAGACGGCCCTTTGGAGGGGCTGTTCCAGGGAGGAGGTCGATGGCACAGTCGTACGGTCGGTGAGGGGGCAGAGATGTGGCTCTAGCTTTGTTAAACACTTCTCTGAGACCATGGTAGCATTCTGGGACATTGGAGAGGTCAGGAGCGGAGTTAGTAGGTACTGGCCGAGGGGGTAGTGCGGCAGCAAGCAGGCAGGTTCGGTGGCAGTCCTCTCCCCACTCCCTGATCACCCCGGTCACCCAGTCGAGCTGAGGGTTGTGCCGGCGGAGCCATGGGTAACCCAGGATGAGGGGTTGGCCTGGAGAGGGGAGCAGGTGAAACTGGATAGTTTCTTGATGGTTTCCGGACAGACCCATCGAGACCGGGGCCGTGACATGAGTGACCGACCCGAGTAAGTGTCCGTCCAGTGCCCGGGCAGGAATAGGAGGTGTCAAACGGAGGTTCTCCAGTCCCAGTTGGCGTGCCAGCTTGATGTCCATTATGTTGGCTTCGGCGCCAGAATCCACCAGAGCAGCCAGGGTGTGAGTTGAGTCAGAGAGGCGGAGGTGAACTTGCAGCAGGGGTTTGCGGTCGGAGGACTGGATGGTCATTGAGCTCAACCGGACTCCCCCTATGCCCGGTGAGCTTCGGCTTTTAAAGGGCAGGTTACCACACGATGTCCATCACCTCCACAATAGAGGCAGAGGTTTGAGGTGAAGCGGCGCTGGCGCTCTGCAGGAGTGAGAGAGGCTCGCCCAATCTCCATAGGCTCAGACTGATCAAGCTGACTTGGGTGAGTGGCAGTAGATGACAGGAGCCCAGTCGGATCTCTCCGAATGCCGGTAGTTGGTGGACCTTGGCGCCCCCTCTCACGACGACGGGTCTGTATCCTTCTGTCGATCCGGACAGTCAGTGCGATGGCTTCATCAAGAGTGGAAGGCAGTTCATGGGAGACCAACTCGTCCTTGATATAGTCAGCCAAGCTATGGAAGAACGCGTCCACCAACGATGGTGTGTTCCAAGAACTTCGTCTTGCCAGGGTTCGGAAGTCGATGGAATGGTCTGCGACTGTTCGTCTGCCTTGTCGAATACTGAACAGTTCACGAGACGCCTCTGCGGTTGGTGAATCCAGGTCAAACACCTTCAGCATCTCCTCAGCAAACAGGTCGAAGGTTGCACATGCGGGGGTTTGACGTTCGAACTCTGCTGTTCCCCAGAGTCGAGCTCGGCCCGTCAGGTGAGTGATGGCATACCCAACTTTAGCCCCCTCCGTGGCGAAGGTCCTTGGCTGCAAGGAGAACTGAAGTCGGCAGCTAGTCAGGAATGGCCGGACCTGGGTAGAATCGCCGTTGAACCGCTCGGGGTTTCCAATCTTGGGTTCCGGAGCAGCGGCTGCAATGACCGGGGCAGGTAACTCGGAGGCAGGGCTGGTGGGCAGACTGCCTGGAACCGGGCCGGTGGGCGGAGTGGCTGGGGTAAGGTTGGTGAGGAGTTGGATGATCATGGCGAGTTGTTGTTGCTGCTGCTGGAACTGCTGCTGGTGCTGCTGGAACTGCTGATGCTGTTGGTGGCCGACCTGAAGCAGAGAGGTGATGTCGCCGCTCATGCGGGCTAGCCCTCTCTCAGTGTGTTCCAGGCGTAGCATGGCAGTGGGTTGCTCAGGTTCGTCGGTTTCCATGTCGGGGGAAGTGTGCGCTGAGTCCATGATGGTCAGATCGTACTGTCACGGTTCAGACAGACGACCAGAGGACCACAATTGCGTCACACCAGAAAGTTTATTAAAACTTAAGGGAAAAGGGAAGTAGGGAGTGAGTGAAGGCTCCAGGGGTAACAGGGATCCCGTCCAATGTGCTGGGTCTGTGCCCCCCCCAGTGGCAGCGATGCGTCCTATGACGCCGGTGGTGGGTGGTCCAGAAGTCCTGGGGGGGGAAACACAGACACAACGGGGCGGATGAAACAAGGCAGCAGTACAGTTCAAGGGAAATCCAAATACGTTGTAGCAAGGCAGAAGGCTGGTCAGAGTTACCGGGATTGAAGAGTAGTCAGGAGTCGTTATAGCAGAAAGCAGGTCTGGTTTTCCTGGGGCAGAAGAGTATCCAAGAATCAGGCAGGTCCGGGGTCACAAAACAAGGGTGAGCCAGAAGCGTGAGCAAACAGGTTCCGGGTGTGAGCTTTGCAGACGATCTGACAAAGGAGAGCTGAAAGACAGGGCTTTAAATACTGGGAGAGGTTAGTGGGTAATGCAGCGCAGCTGGCAGAGTAATTAGAGCAGAGCAGAGCAGGGACAGGTGGAGCTAGTTAGGCTGAGTAGAGAGAGTGGTGAGCAGAGTGGAAGATAGTGGAAACAAATTAAGGTGGTAACCCGGTGGAGTGAGAGGGCTCATGACAAGTTTTACACAGAGCAGTGGCATTATAGTGTGTAGCTTTACACAGAGCAGTGACATTATAGTGTGTAGCTTTACACAGAGCAGTGAAATTATAGTGTGTAGTTTTACACAGAGCAGTGACAATATAATGTGTAGTTTTACACAGAGCAGTGACATTATAGTGTGTAGCTTTACACATAGCAGTGACATTATAGTGTGTAGTTTTACACAGAGCAGTGACATTATAGTGTGTAGCTTTACACAGAGCAGTGACATTATAGTGTTTAGTTTTACACAGAGCAGTGACATTATAGTATGTCGTTTTACACAAAGCAGTGACATTATAGTGTGTAGCTTTACACAGAGCAGTGTATTATAGTGTGTAGTTTTACACAGAGCTGTGTGTGTTAGATTAATTTGTATTTTAAGAATAATGACTAAAGGATTTCACCCCAAATACAGTATAAATGTGTAAACTGTGTTAGAATTATCAACCCACTAACAGAGGGGGGCGGGACTAAACATTCCAGGGTGAAGGAGAAAGGTGGAAACTGTTTAAGAAATGTGTTACACACATCCCATGACTTTAGTCATTGGGCCTCAGTGTCTGTAATTTGCACAGTGTCACTACAACTGTTCCACTGTGGCGAAATACTTTCGGGGAACCCAAAGAACCCTTGTCTAAATCCCATACGACCACATTCACAGCCAAGAACAGAAAACCACTTTTTTTAAAATGTGTTTATGAACAAGCTGTTCTTTCCTTCTAAATCCACTATTCTCCCTCTCCATTGTATTTGGTGGTGCTAGCGGCTGGTAATGAAAGTGTGAGAGTCTGAGTGTGTGTAAGGGTTTGTAAGCAGGGTGAGGATTAATGACAGGCTGTCAGTCTGGGCTGTTGGGTGGACAGGGAGATTGATGTGTTTCTAATGAGGGGAGGAGAACAGAGTAGCGTTAGCTGGGGAGCCATGCACCCAGACTATAGCGCCCAGCCTAGTCTAACCTAGACTAGCTTAGCCTAGCATAGCTTAGCTGAGTTTAGCCTAGCCTAGCCTAGCCTAGCCTAGCCTAGCTTAGCCTAGCCTAGCTTAGCCTAGCCTGGCTGTGGGAATCAGGAGAGAAAGACTATGGTACATGAGTTAGGCGACATTCGTAAATGCTATTTGTTTACTTATTTATTCCTATTCTGTGAGTTATGGTTACTGACACAATTTACAGAATAGGAAAGAGAGCAATATTTGATATATGAATAGTGTTATTATTATTGTTGATTACAGAGAATAAATAGTACAAAGCCAACCCAATATCATGCAGAGAGCCTGTGGAACAGTGGAGGCTGCTGAGGGGAGAACGGCTTATAATATTGGCCGGAACGGGGGCTAATGGAATGGCATCAAAGACCTGGAAACCATGTGTTTTATGTATTTGATACCATTACACTGATTCCGCTCCAGTCATTACCACTAGCCCGTTCTCCCCAATTAAGGTGCCAGCAACCTCCTGTGCTGTAGAATGTGTTGTGGCTCAGCCAGTCCAGCTACACTACAGTATATTATGTAATCCTCCTTTCCCCCTTACGCCTAACCTTCTTGATTACTTTCTTTATATTCAAGTTAATGGTGGGAACCAACATATAGAAGGAGTCCACAAAGTTAGCCAGCAATCATATTTATTTACCTAATTGGTTATTACACAGCTTTCACAAAAGGACCTTAGACTCCAGAGTTTTAAAGATATTAAAGTCTTAGTGTTTAGAGAGAGGGCTGACTATGGTTATAATTTACCTTTGCTGTAGTTTCCTAAACATAGAGGTTAACAGTCTAAGCTTAACATCCAGCCAAGTTAAAATACTTTGGTATTTGGTATTTTATTAGGATCCCCATTAGCTGTTGCAAAAGCAGCAGCTACTCTTCCTGGGGTCCACACGAAACATGAAACATGACATAATACAGAACATTAATAGACAAGAACAGCTCAAGGACAGAACTACATACAGTGGGGAGAACAAGTGTTTGATACACTGCCGATTTTGCAGGTTTTCCTACTTACAAAGCATGTAGAGGTCTGTAATTTTTACACTTCAACTGTGAGAGACGGAATCTAAAACAAAAATCCAGAAAATCACATTGTATGATTTTTAAGTAATTCATTTGCATTTTATTGCATGACATAAGTATTTGATCACCTACCAACCAGGAAGAATTCCGGCTCTCACAGACCTGTTAGTTTTTCTTTAAGAAGCCCTCCTGTTCTCCACTCATTACCTGTATTAACTGTACCTGTTTGACCTCGTTACCTGTATAAAAGACACCTGTCCACACACTCAATCAAACAGACTCCAACCTCTCCACAATGGCCAAGACCAGAGAGCTGTGTAAGGACATCAGGGATAAAATTGTAGACCTGCACAAGGCAGGGATGGGCTACAGGACAATAGGCAAGCAGCTTGGTGAGAAGGCAACAATTGTTGGTGCAATTATTAGAAAATGGAAGAAGTTCAAGATGACGGTCAATCACCCTCGGTCTGGGGCTCCATGCAAGATCTCACCTCGTGGGGCATCAATGATCATGAGGATGGTGAGGGATCAGCCCAGAACTACACGGCAGGACCTGGTCAATGACCTGAAGAGAGCTGGGACCACAGTCTCAAAGAAAACCATTAGTAACACACTACGCCGTCATGGATTAAAATCCTGCAGCGCACGCAAGGTCCCCCTGCTCAAGCCAGCGCATGTCCAGGCCCGTCTGAAGTTTGCCAATGACCATCTGGATGATCCAGAGGAGGAATGGGAGAAGGTCATGTGGTCTGATGAGACAAAAATAGAGCTTTTTGGTCTAAACTCCACTCGCCGTGTTTGGAGGAAGAAGAAGGATGAGTACAACCCCAAGAACACCATCCCAACCGTGAAGCATGGAGGTGGAAACATCATTCTTTGGGGATGCTTTTCTGCAAAGGGGACAGGACGACTGCACCGTATTGAGGGGAGGATAGATGGGGCCATGTATCGCGAGATCTTGGCCAACAACCTCCTTCCCTCAGTAAGATCATTGAAGATGGGTCGTGGCTGGGTCTTCCAGCATGACAACGACCCGAAACACACAGCCAGGACAACTAAGGAGTGGCTCCGTAAGAAGCATCTCAAGGTCCTGGAGTGGCCTAGCCAGTCTCCAGACCTGAACCCAATAGAAAATCTTTGGAGGGAGCTGAAAGTCTGTATTGCCCAGCAACAGCCCCGAAACCTGAAGGATCTGGAGAAGGTCTGTATGGAGGAGTGGGCCAAAATCCCTGCTGCAATGTGTGCAAACCTGGTCAAGACCTACAGGAAACGTATGATCTCTGTAATTGCAAACAAAGGTTTCTGTACCAAATATTAAGTTCTGCTTTTCTGATGTATCAAATACTTATGTCATGCAATAAAATGCAAATTAATTACTTAAAAGTCATACAATGTGATTTTCTGGATTTTTGTTTTAGATTCCGTCTCTCACAGTTGAAGTGTACCTATGATAAAAATTACAGACCTCTACATGTTTTGTAAGTAGGAAAACCTGCAAAATCGGCAGTGTATCAAATACTTCACACGTAGCCTACATATCAATACATACACACAAACTATCTAGGTGAAATAGGGGAGAGGCGTTGTGCCGTGAGGTGTTGCTTTATCTGTTTTTTGAAATCAGGTTTGCTGTTTATTTAAGCAATATGAGATGGAACAGAGTTCCATGCAATAATGGCTCTATATAATAGTGTACGCTTTCTTGAATTTGTTCTGGATTTGGGGACTGTGAAAAGACCCCTGGTGGCATGTCTGGTGGGGTAAGTGTGTGTGTCAGAGCTGTGTGTAAGTTGACTATGCAAACCATTTGGGATTTTCAACACATTTATGTTTCTTATAAAAAGTAGAAGTGATGCAGTCAGTCTTTCCTCAACTCTTAGCCAAGAGAGACTGGCATGCATAGTATTTATATCAGCCCTCTGATTACAATGAAGAGCAAGACATCCCACTTTGTTTTGGGCCAGCTGCAGCTTAACTAGGTCTTTCCTTGCAGCACTGGACCACACGACTGGACAATAATCAAGATTAGACAAAACTAGACCCTGCAGAACTTGCTTTTTAGAGTGTGGTGTCAAAAAAGCAGAGCATCTCTTTATTACGGACAGACCTCTCCCCATCTTTACAACCATTGAATCTATATGTTTTGACCATGATAGTTTACAATCTAAGGTAACGCCAAGTAATTTAATCTCCTCAACTTGTTCAACA
Organism: Coregonus lavaretus; assembly: GCF_964263955.1. NCBI lineage: Eukaryota > Metazoa > Chordata > Actinopteri > Salmoniformes > Salmonidae > Coregonus > Coregonus lavaretus. Next base: position 30,988 of record NW_028158069.1, read on the forward strand.
GCCACACCATTCATTACCAGATTCAGCTGAGGTCTAGAACGTAGGGAATGATTTGTACCAAAAACAATGCTCTTAGTTTTAGAGATGTTCAGGACCAGTTTATTATTCCAAAACAGACTGCAACTCTTTGTTAAGGGTTTCGGTGACTTCATTAGCTGTGGTTGCTGATGTGTATATGGTTGAATCATCAGCATACATGGACACACATGCTTTGTTTAATGCCAGTGGCAGGTCATTGGTTAAAATAGAAAAGAGTAGAGGGCCTAGAGAGCTTCCCTGTGGTACACCACACTTTGCATGTTTGACATTAGAGAAGCTTCCATTAAAAAAACTCTTTGAGTTCTATTAGATAGATACTGTAGCTCTGAATCCACGATATGGCAGAAGTTGAAAGCCATAACACATATGTTTTTTCAACAACAGGTTATGGTCAATAATATCAAAGGCTGCACTGAAATCTAACAGTACAGCTCCCACAATCTTCTTATTATCAATTTCTTTCAACCAATAATCAGTCATTTATGTCAGTGCAGTACATGTTGAGTGCCCTTCCCTATAAGCATGTTGAAAGTCTGTTGTTCATTTGTTTACAGAGAAATAACATTGTATTTGGTCAAACACAATTTTTTCCAACAGTTTGCTCAGAGCTGGCAGCAAGCTTATAGGTCTATTGTTAGAACCAGTAAAGGCCGCTTTACCATTCTTGGGTAGCAGAATTACTTTGGCTTCCCTCCAGGCCTGAGGACAAAGACTTTCCTCTAGGCTTTCCTCTAAAGATATGACAGATGACAGTGGCTATAGAGTCAGCTACCATCCTCAATAGCTTTCCATCTAAGTTGTCAATACCAGGAGTTTTGTCATTATTGATTCGATAACAATAATCTTTCCACCTCTCCCACACTAACTTTACAAAATTCAAACTTGCAATGCTTTCTTTCATTATTTGTTTTTTTATGCATGAATACGATGGCTCACTGTTCATTGTTGGCATTTCCTGCCTAAGTTTGCCCACTTTGCCAATGAAGTAATCATTAAAATAATTGGCAACATAAAATGGTTTTGTGATTGTCACGGTTTCGGCCGAGGCTGCTCCTTCTCCTTGTTCGGGCAGGCTTCGGCGGTCGTCGTCTCCGGAGTACTAGCTGCCACCGTTCTATGTTTCGATGTTTGATTGGTTTTGTCTGTTTTGTTACACCTGTTCCTTGTTAGTGTTCATTATGCGTCCTATAAGTTCTCTTGAGTTTTGTCATGTGTTGTGTGTAATTGTTCGTTGTCACTGTGGTATGCTAGTTCGTTTTTTTCTCTCTGTTCAGTGTAGTAGAGAGCTCCGCACTTTTGTGCTTTTGTATGTACTTTACCGGTGTGCGTAAAGTTCGCTTGCCTGCCAGGTTGTGTGTAGCCGTGTTTGGCTTGTTCTTTTTGTCTTCACTAAAGACGTCAGTACGAAGCCTCTGTGTGTCCTGCGCTTGATTCCACACCACTTCTACACTCAACTGTGACAGTGATGAATAAGCCATCTGATTCGATGAAAGATGGAGTTGAATTTGTCTTTCTACCCATAATTTCATTTAAAGTACTCCAAAGTTTTTTTTCCATCATTCTTTTTATCACTGATCTTGGCTTCATAATACCGTTTCTTCTTCTTTTTGTTGAGTTTAGTCACATAATTTCTCAGTTTGCAGTAAGTCAACCAGTCAGATGTGCAGCCAGACTTATTAGCCACTCCTTTTGCCCCATCTCTTTCAACCATACAGTTTTTCAATTCCTCATCAATCCATGGAGCCTTAACAGTTCTAACAGTCAGTTTCCTAACAGGTGCATGTTTATCAATAATTGGAAGAAGCAATTTCCTAAATTCATCAAGTGCAGCATCTGGATGCTCCTTATTAATCACATCAGACCAACACATATGTTTTTACATCATCCACATATGAGTCACAGCAAAATCTTTTGTATGATCTCTTATACACTATTTTAGGCCCAGCTGTTGGAACTTTGGCTTTCCTGGATATAGCCACTATATTGTGATCACTGCATCCAGTGGGTACGGATACAGCTTTAGAACAAAGTTCTACAGTATTAGTAAAAATGTGATCGATACATGTGGATGATCTTGTTCCTGTAGTGTTTGTAAACACCCTGGTAGTGTGAGAATGTGATTTGAAGGAGTCAGGCGCAGGAGGGTAAATCATCGAATACAGAGTTTATTCCGTAGGACACAGTTACGCTGGATAGCGTCAACCAAATACAGGCACACAGGGAACAATATCCCCGGAAATACAAGGTACGGGTAGCTCAACCGAGCTACACTCAACTCACAAATAACAATCACCCACAAGGACAAGGGGGGCAGAGGGAACACTTATACACAGACTAATGAGGGGATATGAACCAGGTGTGTGTAATTGACAAGACAAGACAAATGGAATGATGATATATGGAGCGGCAGTGGCTAGTAGGCCGGTGACGACGAACGCCGAAGCCTGCCCGAACAAGGAGGGGAGGCAGCTTCAGAGGAAGTCGTGACAGGTAGGTTGATTAATAACCTGAACCAGATTACAGGCACTGGTTACACTGCCTGTAATCTGGAAGAGAGAGATAGAAGAGAGAGATAGAAAAAAAGCATACATAAACAGAAACGTATTTAGATTAAATGTTTCTTGCCTGCCTTAAATTCAAATAAACAATTATCAGGTAATCGCAGCCCTTTTTTCCTAGGTTGTGTTACTTATTTGATGCCAGAGTAAAGGAGAGGGGCCCAGGCCCAGCACAGACAGAGCAGAGCAGACCTGCGTCCAATTACTGTTTAAAATCTTTAAATACTTTGAGCGTTTGCCAGGTGGATGGGATTTGTAGTTTTGGGACTAATCCATTGGCCCATTAAGCCAAGCAAGTGCAATTAAGCACAGATTAAGTATTTAAAATAATATCAAATAGTAGTTGAACCCAGGTCTGGAGCAGCGCGATAGCAGGAAGTAAAGGGATAGTCACAGAGTAGAGTAGCGCTGTGGCCAGGAAACAAGACTCATGGCCAGGGGGAGACCAGCTCCAGAACGTAACAGAACCATTATTGCCTGGTGGTTCCTTGGTTTCCTCAATTTGCGTGGTCTGTGTGTGTGTGTGTTGGTGGGGGGGGGGGGGGGGGGGGGGGGTTGTGTGTACACGCGTGCATTTGTGTGTGTGCGCGCACATGTGTGCGTGTGTGATTGGAATAAGACTCTTGAGAGCTGCTGAGCAGAGGAGAGCAGAGCAGCCCAATCAGAATGGCATTTCCTCTCCTCTCCCTCTGACGGCTGGACCAGCACCTGGGTTTGGCTCTCACACACACACACACATCCACACACGCGTACACACACACATCAAAATAAACAGATTCATCTTATTATCTTAAAAGAGGATATTTGTGTTACTCACTAACTCACTAACCTCAATAACAAGGTCATAAAAAACTATTCTTTCTGTTCAGTTCTCCACAGGGCTTTTACTGATAAGGCATGTGGCACTGATTTCTGGAACAAATTCTCATTGAGTTATATGAAGTCATAAACGAGGGCCATCACAATTAAATGTTTCTACTCTGAAGTGGAAAATGATACAATGGCACTGGTCCTAATTGGTTCCATATCTCTGGGTTGGTTGGCAGGAGTTTCTGTGCCCTGCACACACAGTGTTGCACACGTTACACAGAGATGCAGGCTGTTCTCCACATGCTGTTGTCGCCAGGGTGATTTGTGGTTGCTATGGAGATTTGTGGTCCGGGTGTTGACGTGGTGGTGTCACCCATTGCATCCACCCGTTTTGGGTGGTTCAGAATGTGGTTTAAAGACCCACTGTTGCCCACCAGACACCAAACCATTATTTGGAGCAACAAACTACCACTGCCTGTCAACAAACCAAAGCACATCTTAAATAGCAATGCTAATGTTAAATCTTACATAACAAAATACTGTTTTATTTTTCTTTCACTTATATTTAATGTAGTCTTGTCTACCCAGATCGCTGTGAAGGCTACTGTACAGTATATTCAAAGTGACTCAGCTAAAAAAGCCTGAGTCTAACAGTAACTGACGTTTCGGATGCTTGCTGACACTGTTAATGACGCATTGTAGAGGAGTAGAAACGACTCAGACTGACAGCTGAGGCGGAGAAACATGAAGCCTGAATGTTTGTGTCCTCATTTGTGGCTGCAGCCCTTCTATCTGCATGTCATTATTGATCCAGAGCTCACAGAGACTTTATTTATACACTCTTAGAAAAAAGGGTTCCAAAAGGATTCTTTGGCTGTCCCCATAGGAGAACCCTTCTTGGTTCCAGGTAGAACTATTTTGGGTTCCAGGTAGAACCCTCTGTAGAAAGGGTTCTACATGGAACCCAAAAGGGTTCTACCTGGAACCACAAAAGGTTCTTCAAAGGGTTCTCATATGGCAACAGCCGAATAACCCTTTTTCTAGATAGCACCTTTTTTGGGAGGGTTTGGGTAAGGCTCTCTACTGTGAGGGTTTGGGTAGGGTACAGGGTACAGGGTACAGGGTAAAGGGTAAGGAGGGGGCGAGGCTCTCTACTGGGAGTGTTTGGGTAGGGTACAGGGTAAGGAGGGGCCGAGGCTCTCTACTGGGAGTGTTTGGGTAGGGTACAGGGTAAGGAGGGGCCGAGGCTCTCTACTGGGAGGGTTTGGGAAGGGTACAGGGTAAGGAGGGGCCGAGGCTCTCTACTGGGAGGGTTTGGGTAGGGTACAGGGTAAGGAGGGGCCGAGGCTCTCTACTGGGAGGGTTTGGGAAGGTACAGGGTAAGGAGGGGCCGAGGCTCTACTGTGAGGGTTTGGGAAGGGTACAGGGTAAGGAGGGGCCGAGGCTCTCTACTGGGAGGGTTTGATTAGGGTTCATGGTAAGGAGGGGCCGAGGTTCTCTACTGGGAGGGTTTGGGTAGGGTACAGGGTAAGGAGGGGCCGAGGCTCTCTACTGGGAAGGTTTGGGTAGGGTACAGGGTAAGGAGGGGCCGAGGCTCTACTGTGAGGGTTTGGAAGGGTACAGGGTAAGGAGGGGCCGAGGCTCTCTACTGGGAGGGTTTGATTAGGGTACATGGTAAGGAGGGGCCAAGGTTCTCTACTGGGAGGGTTTGGGTAGGGTACAGGGTAAGGAGGGGCCGAGGCTCTCTACTGGGAGGTTTGGGTAGGGTATATGGTAAGGAGGGGCCGAGGCTCTCTACTGGGAGGGTTTGGGTAGGGTACAGGGTAAGGAGGGACTGGCACAAGATCCCCCATCCCTCATACTCCACAGACTCTCAACTCTTGGAACTCTCTCATGGACCCAGGGGGCAGCTGGTTAGGACTGGCTTCGCCACCTCTCTCCCATTCCACTGCCAGAATTAGAATGATTAATGACAGATGTAGAGATGGAGCGACAGACAGAGAGAGGAAATGGAGGGGTGTGAGGATTAGCCTCGTTAGCATGTAAGGTGCTGCATGCTGAAAGGAGGGCAGCATTTGAGGAGCGCCCCATTTGAAACCCGAACCACCACAAAGTAAAGTGGCAATGCGTAGAGAGTGTGTGCATGTGTGTTGAGTGTGTGTGTTAAAGCCTCACTCTCATAGCTAGCGACACGCATTCCTTGGTAAGATCATAACCAGGCATTTGGACTGCTAATGGGTGGTAGCAAAGTTGCAGTTACAGATTCAGCAGGGTTGGGATGTTTTTCATTATCTCACACACACCTAATTGAGTGTGTGTGTGTGTGTGTTTTGCGTCTGCTCAGTCCCTGCTGTTTCCTATCCATCAAACATGGATGAGTGTGTGAGTGTGTGAATGTCTGAGTGTATGAATATCTCTGTT
>NW_028158068.1:0-43812 GCF_964263955.1 Coregonus lavaretus
AGAGAGAGAGAGAGAGAGAGAGAGAGAGAGAGAGAGAGAAAGAGAGAGAGAAAGAGAGAGAGAGAGAGCGAGAGAGAGAGAGAGAGATGAGAGAGAGAGTGAGAGAGAGAGAGAGAGAGAGAAGGAAGAGAGAGAGAGAGAGAGAGGATGGAGAGAGAGATGGAGAGATAGAGAGAGAGAGAGAGAGAGACGAGAGAGAGAGAGAGAGAGAGAGAGAGATGAGAGAGACCTGTGCACACACCAACCCCCGAGCAGCCAAAATCATAATTCCAGGCCTATCATTGTAATCACAGCTCCATCAGAAAATGGATTTTGTCAGAGCACGTCAAGTCCATTAAGAGCTGCCGCAGCAAGATGCTGAGCAGCTGTGTGCACTCTCTGTCTCTCTATCTTTGACTCTCTCTTTCTCTCTCCCTCATTCTCCCAGGGCTTAGGATACAGCCACATCACCCGTGATACAAGTCAGTATTCAACGTCCATCTATGTCTGAGGACATCAGGAGATGACGTGGAAATCGGCCACTAAGGGCAACAGTGAGAGCTGTTACCTCCAAGTAGGTTTCAGTTTTGCTAGAGCATTGTGGACGTCAATGGCGGATTGGCGTAAGCATCTGCCTCTGATTCAGTAAACATCTGCCTCTGATTCCAAAGGTTGCAAGTTTGAATCCAGCGATAGAAAGTAGTTTTTTCAATTTTTGTTTTAAGCCTGTCCCTAACCTTAACCTCTATGGGATCTGTGTCCCGTATACGGGACGGTTGAGCTAACGTGTGCTAATGTGATTAGCATGACTGTTGTAAGTAACAGAAAACTTTCCAGGACATAGCCATGTCTTATATGGGCAGAACGCTTAAATTCGTGTTAATCTAACTGCACTGTCCAATTTACAGTAGCTATTACAGTGAAAAAAAATATCATGCTATTGTTTGAGGAGAGTGCACAACAACAAAAAACGTATCACGGCAACTGGTTTGATACATTCACCTCTGAAGGTAAATAATGTACTTACATTCAGTAATCTTGCTCTGATTTGTCATCCTGAGGGTCCCAGAGATAAAATGTAGCATAGTTTTGTTTGATAAAATCCATTATTATTTTCCAATGTAGGAACTGGGTTCTACAGCTCCACACCCACCCCGCCATCTAGATGTGTGAAAGTTAGTATTTAAGCTAATGATCCATCATGTATGACATTCCTGGGAGTGTGGAAACTTACATTTTGTATTACCATATAATTTTTATATGTTCTCTATAGTTATATACTTGAAAATGTATCAATTGACCAATTCGGCACATTTGGGCAGACTTGATACAAAATAGTCCAGTATTGCAATGCTTCACTGGATCAATCTGAAACTTTGCACACACACCGCTGCCATCTAGTGGCCAAATTCTAAATTGTGCCTAAACTGCAATATTATATTGTGGCCTTTCTCTTGCATTTCAAAGATGATTTTTAAAAAAGTATGATCTTTTACCAGATCTAATGTGTTATATTCTCCTACATTAATTTCACATTTCCACAAACTTCAACTTGTTTTCTTTCAAATGGTATCAAGAATATGCGTATCCGTGCTTCAGGTCCTGAGCTACAGGCAGTTAGATTTGGGTATGTCATTTTAGGCTTTTTTTTTTTAAGAGTCCGATCCTTAAGAGGTTAACCCTTACCTTAACCATTCAGAGATAATGACTAACCTTAGGATTTCGTAGTTAATGCCTAAACTTAACCTTAAACACTTTGAAATATAACATTTGCCTACAACTTCAAAATTGGACATTTGAGAAACATGGATGAACGTCTAATTCTGACGTGAGACTGTGATCTGACATGAGACTGTGAGAGCTAGTTGCAGGATGAGGGGGCTTGTTTACTTGTATGTAATTGTTGTTGTCTGTTGGATTGTCTGTATGTGTATGTGTGAGTGAGTGTGTGTGTGTGTGTGTGTGTGTGTGTGTGTCTGTGTCTGTGTGTGTGTACGTGCGTGCACATCCGTGTGTGTGTACGTGTAGCGAGAGAGAGCGGGAGAGCGAGAGAGCGAGAGAGGGATCGAGGGAGAGAGAGGTGCAGGCTGGGGCTGGTTTAGATTAGCTTTGTGTCCTGTTCAATCTGACGGTGGTGACATGTGCCCTGCCCTGGTGGCTTTGGCCAGTAACAGCAGTGTGTGTATGTATGTATGTGTGTGCGTCAGGCAGATCGCTCAAGAGTGACTTCGAAATTGGACGTCTATCCATGTCCTGAGGACGTCGGGAAATGCCTTCAAAACCGGACACTAGGAACAACAATGAGTGCTATTACCATCAAGTATGCTTGGGTTTTGCTACGGCCTTGTGAATGGGGATGGTGGACAGGCGTAATCCCATGACTCCGGATCACACACACGGATCAGTCTCGTGTTCAATCCCAGTGGTGGACACTTGTTTTTCATTTTTTGTTTAACCCTATCCCAAACCTTAACCCTTACCTTACCCATTCAGAATGAATGCCTAAACAAAATTGGTTTTAACCCTATTCCAAACCTTAACCCTTAACTTCGAAATGTGACGTTTGGAGAAACGGAACGATGCTGAGCAGGAGGAGTCAACCCAGGGTGTCAAAAATAGTTTGGAGCAACTTAAAAATGTTATGTTTGGAGAAACGTGGATAAACTTCTAATTCTGCAGTGAGACTGTGAGAGATTGTTGGTGTGTGTGTTGTGTGGTGTGTGTGTGTGTGTACCTGCCGCTTCTGGCTCTGACCCTACCCCTGTCCTGTTGGCCCGGCCCACTCCAGAGGGACAAGGGGGGGGGGTGCTGTTGGGGGAAGCAGTGACAGCTCAGTAACACTCACCAGAGCCCGCCGTCCACCGTCGCAGAGTGGCATCGCCCACCCTCAGTGCCAGAAGGGAGAGTTTATTTTTGTAGCTCCTGCTCTCCCCAGCGCCGGCTATAGAGGACCACCGAGCACGGGGTCCCTCTCCCTCTCTGCCTCTGCCCTGCCCCTCCGCTCTCCTCCGCTCCCCCGGCCCGGAAAGAGATTTATTGGGGGGAAACGAAAGAAAAAATATCTGTGACCTCCACTTAGCCAGGAGTAAACACATGACTGGTGTGGTTTAATCAGAAGAGCACAGTCTTCCCTCAGCGTCAGACCACCAGGTTTATGGAACAGTTGTAAACAGGTTGTAATATGTGTTCCTCTGGTACAGACTGGGGAACGTGAAGATGTTGTAGCTGTTATGACTACACCGTGATGTAGTTGTAGTTTCTATCATATTTTTGGTGGGTGGAGGTTTTCTGTTTTTCTCTAAGCAAAGTGTGTGTAGGTATACTCAGTTAGTCTCACACTAGTCCTTAAACATGGAATTAAAGTGATGCTCCAAAGGTTTTGTATAATTTCAGCCAGTAGTTTTGAAAGTAGTGTTCAGTAGCCAAAACAGGTATTTTTTATAGTCATTCCAATTCATACAATATTTTACGGATTTGTAAGTGCTTAAGATCCCGGACTGCATCTTTAAATAAGGCAAAAATAATTCAAACTATACCATAATCATATGTTGAAGGAGATATGTTACGGTTATGGATTTCAGTCACATCAGTTCAAACTCTTGTTTGCTCATAGTTATAGCTTTGTAAAATAGGACAACCTATCATTCAGAGTATCTCCCTCGGAAATCAAATCCAATCTTCCTGTCTGACAATTAAAACACACACGGCTGATGACTATCTGTTTGACATCATATTTATTTGACATGGGGGAAGGCCCTACAATTTGTTTGGCTTGTACAATCCAGTTCTCAAAGAGTAGGCTTGGAGTGTGTTTTCTCTAGACCTGTGGTTCCTCCAGCATCCCAGAAGCCTTTGCAGCAGGGATAGGACTGATACTCTGTAGGCCGCAGATCAAAGGGCCTCTTCCTTCTCTTTTATAGACAAATACTAAGGTCAATATTCTACTGTACCCTGAAATTACAAACACATTAGTTATCTTACAGTAAATTAACTAAACATGCTAATATGTTTGGCTTTCAATCATTTTGTTATATATTATACTTCAACAAACTATGAATAGTATCTAAACTGAGTTTTGGCAAAAATATATTGCGATGAAATGATTTGATGTCACAGAAATGTACAATGTTAAACACAAACCGATGCCAAAAAGTGAGTTATTCCAACAAGATGTCAAGAAAACAGGTGCGAATACGTACTGATACACTGAGTGGGAGTGAGATGAGATATTGTGTTAAACGGCTGTTATTACACAACTACTCATACCAATGCCAGTGATTACACAATTAGAAACACTTATCACTGAGTCAGACAGTTCAGTGGAAGAATGCAGATTCTCTGGATTACCGATTCAGCTCCCCAGTCTGCTCTCCTTTCCTTCCTCCTCCTCTCCATCTTTCTTCTCCTCTTCTACTCCTCTCCTCTCTTCTCTTCTCTTCTCTTCTCTTCTCTTCTCTTCTCTTCTCTTCTCTTCTCTTCTCTTCTCTTCTCTTCTCTTCTCTTCTCTTCTCTTCTCTTCTCTTCTCTTCTCTTCTCTTGTCCTCTCCTCTCTTCTCTTGTCCTCTTCTCTCCTCTCCTCACTCTGACCTCAGTCTCTGACAGCTTTTCGGCTCTGGGACCAATCAGCAAACATAAGGACAGACATCTCTTCTGAGCACACTCAGTGTGAGAATCCTGTGAATAGAGCTGAAGCATAAATCAGCCATTTTGAACAAACAGACTGTGGGTACATACAGTACACAACTAGGGCAAAACAAACAGCATGCTCCCTCTCAGGGGCTCGGCAAGCGCTGACCCAGCCCCAATATCAGCTCCCTCAACAGAGCAATGGTTGTGTGGGGCCAGGCCTGGTCCTTCCTGTCTAGACCAGGGGAGATAGGGTTAATGAAATGCTCTACGCCGTCTGAGCTCTGTCTGCCGCATCCATCCTCAGCTCGTTCCCTCTGAAGCAGACCGTCACACCTAGGGAGCCCGGCACACACACCTCAGTCTCTCTCTCCCTTGGTCTCTTTCCCTCGCTCTCTCTCTCTATTTCACCCCCACATCTCCTCTCCATCCCCTCCACCCTCCTAACTTACACTCTGTGTCATTGTGGAATTCTAACCACCCCCAGACGCCTACACCTCTCTCTCCTCTCTGCCCCCTCTTCTCCTCTCTTCCCCCTCTCCATCTCTCTTTCCGTGGAGAAGCATCGTTTATGAGACAGTCTGAGATTAAGAATAAATGGTGGTCAACAGTTCAGTGTGTTGGCTCGTCCAGCTTTGTAAATATGGATGACTGGGCCCAGCCACGATGGGGAAATGTGTGAGTGTCTCAAGCAGCAGCAACAGTGGGCGGTGGGCGGCCTGCCAACAGAGCACCTGGACGGTGTTAATCACAGCATAGCGTAAACACTGCCCCGGACCGGCCCGCCTCGGCCCCGGACACCCAACACACGGCCCAGCGAGCTGCTCCCCCTTTACCGCACACACACGCATCCAAGCAAGCGTGTAGCGTTGCACGTACAATAAAATGCTTCTACACACACACGTACAAGTACGCATGCATATAAATACACACACACACAGACAGATGTACAGATGCCAACATACTGTACGCATACAGATACATATTTAACATCAGGCTTATCATTTTATACAGATGTAGAATCTTCATTTGATCACCATGTTGCAGAATAACTTATCTGCAATGCTGTAGTGTATTTGAGTTTGAAAAAGGCTTCTGAAGTTTGTAATTTCCACTTTTACATTTCAGACTTGATTTTCCGTTACGAAAAATTGATCAACCCCTACAAAAATGTCCATTAATTAATCCATGTAATAATTCACATTTCCTGTTGCTGCAGGATTCTTTTCCTGCTGTAGCAAAACAGCAAAAAAATAAAAAAGATCCTATACCTGTAGTACATGTCATCTTAATATCACATTTTACATATCAAATATACCACATACCAAATACAGGACAGATATCAGAAAGCTGCTGAAGGTTAATGCCTTACAGTACCTCCACTTCAAGTGCATTAGTCTGAGCAAAGCAGACTGTCTGTCCACCTTTTGGAGCCCAGAGGGCAGACATCAGGAGGAAAGAAGGCTTCATTTCAGAGAGGATCCATTTTGTGCTCCAACGCCCGGCAGTAGAGACATCCTCCATTAACTAAGAATGCCATTACAGTCCCACTACCCAAGTATCCACTGCTAAGCACTTTTGGGCAGTGGAAAGCAGTGGGTACAGCACTATATGTGGCTCAATAGCATAGTGTACCCTTCAGTATTAAGTTATATTTAAACAAAATCTGATTTAGATGGAGTCAATGAATTAGTGGGTTTGTAGTGGAAGCGCTGTGCTCTGTTTGGCTGTTTTGATGAGTCCCTGTCAAGGATGTTGTAAGTGGGTGTGGTGGTGGAATCAGGCGCAGGACGCAGAAGTATAGTTCCAAAGACTTTAGTGAAATCTCGAACCGTGCAAGCACTAAATAGCCCGAAGGCGAAACTCCGCGCGCAGGCGAAACAAAACGGGCGCACAGACAGGTGCGAAAAAACTCTCCAAACTATGGAGGACAGCTCTACCGAGCAAATAGTCAAAACATCCAGCAACAAAGCACGACAGTGAAAACAATCACACACAACACTAACACAAACCCAAGGAGAACTTATAGGACACTAATTCACTAAACGAAAACAGGTGTGACAACAATTAGACAAAAGCAAACAAACATAGAAACATGCAACGGTGGCAGCTAGTATTCCGGAGACAACGAACGCCGAAGCCTGCCCGAGCAAGGAAGAGAGGCAGCCTCGGCCGAAACCGTGACAGTACCCCCCCCTTGACGCGCGGCTCCAGACGTGCGCCGACTCCGGCCTCGGGGACGACCAGGAGGACGCGGAGCAGGATGCGTCGGGTGCCCACGATGGAATTCCGTCAGGAGAGACGGGTCCAAAATGTCCCTCCTTGGCACCCAGCACCGCTCCTCTGGGCCGTACCCCTCCCACTCCACTAGATATTGGAGACCCCCCATCCGACGTCTCGAATCCAAGATGGACCGCACGGAGTACGCCGGTGCCCCCTCGATGTCCAATGGGGGCGGGGGAGTCTCCCTGATCTCACTTTCTTGGAGTGGGCCAGCTACCACCGGCCTGAGAAGAGACACATGGAACGAGGGGTTAATACTTTTATATTCAACAGGTAGTTGTAATTTGTAACACACCTCGTTCAACCTTCTCAGGACTTTAAATGGCCCTACAAACCGCCGACCCAGTTTCCGACAGGGCAGGCGGAGGGGCAGGTTTCTGGTAGAGAGCCAGACTCGATCACCAGGTGCGTACACCGGTCCCTCACTGCGGTGGAGATCGGCGCTCGCCTTATGACGCCGGAGGGCCCGCTGCAGGTGGACGTGTGCAGCGTTCCATGTCTCCTCCGAGCGCCGCACCCACTCATCCACCGCAGGAGCCTCGATCTGGCTCTGCTGCCAAGGTGCCAGAACCGGCTGGTAACCTAACACACATTGGAAAGGAGTTAGGTTAGTGGAGGAATGGCGTAGGGAATTCTGGGCCATTTCGGCCCAGGGAACGTACCTTGCCCACTCCTCTGGCCGGTCCTGGCAGTATGTTCTAAGAAACCTACCCACATCCTGGTTCACACGTTCCACCTGCCCATTACTCTCCGGGTGGAAACCCGAGGTGAGGCTCACCGAGACCCCCAATCGCTCCATAAAAGCTCTCCAGACTCTGGAGGTAAATTGGGGACCTCGATCAGACACAATATCCTCGGGTACCCCGTAGTGCCGGAACACATGGGTAAATAGTGCTTTGGCGGTTTGCAGGGCAGTAGGAAGGCCCGGCATGGGGAGCAAACGACAGGCCTTAGAAAACCGGTCCACAACGACCAGTATAGTGGTATTCCCCTGTGAAGGAGGAAGGTCAGTTAGGAAATCCACCGAGAGGTGAGACCATGGTCGTTGTGGAACGGGCAGGGGTAGTAACTTACCCCTAGGCAGATGTCTAGGCGCCTTACACTGGGCGCACACCGAGCAGGAGGAAACATAAACCCTCACATCCCTCGCCAACGTGGGCCACCAGTACTTGGCACTAAGACAGTGCACTGTCCGGCCGATACCAGGGTGTCCAGAGGAGGGTGACGTGTGAGCCCAATAGATCAATCGATCCCGAACCTCGAGCGGAACGTACTTCCGACCCTCCGGGCATTGAGGTGGACTAGGGTCGGTGCGTAACGCTCGCTCGAGTTCAGCATCGACCTCCCACACTACCGGTGCCACCAGACACGACTCCGGCAGTATGGGAGTGGGCTCCACGGACCTCTCCTCCGTGTCATACCGCCGAGACAGTGCGTCTGCCTTACCATTCTGTGACCCAGGGATGTACGTGATCTTGAATGTAAAACGGGTCAAAAACATATTCCACCTCGCCTGGCGAGGGTTCAGCCTCCTCGCTGCCCGGATGTACTCCAGGTTACGGTGGTCCGTCAAAATGAGGAAAGGGTGTTGAGCCCCCTCAAGCCAGTGCCTCCACACCTTTAGGGCCTGTACCACGGCTAACAGCTCCCTGTCCCCTACGTCATAGTTTCGCTCCGCCGGACTGAGCTTCTTGGAATAAAAAGCACAGGGGCGGAGTTTAGGTGGCGCGCCGGACCGTTGCGAAAGCACGGCTCCTATACCGGCCTCTGACGCGTCCACCTCTACCTGAAATGGCAAAGAGGGATCCGGATGCGCCAGCACCGGGGCCGAGGTAAACAGTTCCTTCAGCCTCCCAAACGCCCTGTCCGCCTCGGCAGACCACTGCAGACGCACCGGACCCCCCTTCAAAAGAGACGTGATGGGAGCTGCCACCTGTCCAAAACCCTGGATAAACCTCCGGTAGTAATTCGCAAACCCCAAAAACTGCTGCACCTCCTTCACAGTGGTTGGTGTTTGCCAATTACGCACGGCTGACACCCGGTCTACCTCCATCTTCACCCCTGACGCAGACAACTGATACCCCAAAAAGGAGACCGACTCCTGGAAAAACAGACACTTCTCTGCCTTGACATACAGGTCGTGCTCCACCAGCCTCCACAACACCCTGCGCACCAGGGCCACATGCTCGACTCGGGTAGGCGAGTACACGAGAATGTCATCTATGTACACAACCACCCCCTGCCCCTGCATGTCCCTGAAGATCTCATCCACGAATTATTGGAAAACTGACGGAGCGTTCATCAACCCGTATGGCATGACAAGATACTCGTAATGGCCCGAGGTGGTACTAAAGGCTGTCTTCCATTCATCGCCCTCCCTGATGCGCACCAAGTTGTACGCGCTCCTGAGATCTAATTTAGTGAAGAAACGCGCCCCATGCAATGACTCAGTCATGGTCGCAATCAGCGGGAGTGGATAACTGTACTTCACCGTGATCTGATTGAGACCACGGTAATCGATGCACGGGCGTAACCCACCATCCTTTTTCTTCACAAAAAAGAAACTCGAGGACGCAGGGGAAGTGGAAGGCCGTATGTATCCTTGTCTCAGAGATTCGTCTATGTAAGTCTCCATAGCTTTCTTCTCCTCCTGAGACAGAGGATACACATGGCTCTGTGGGAGCGCAGCTCCTGCCTGGAGGTCTATCGCACAATCTCCCTGCCTATGGGGCGGCAACTGCGTCGCCCTCGACTTACTAAACGCAATAGCCAAATCCCCATACTCAGGGGGAACGTGCAATGCGGGCACCTGGTTTGGACTCTCCACCGAGGTAGCCCCTACGGAAACGCCCAAACTTCGACCCACACACTGAGCAGACCACTCCATCAGAGCTCTCTCCTGCCACGAAATAGATGGGTTATGGGTACTCAACCAGGGCATGCCCAGCACCACCGGATACGCAGGCGAGTCGATCAGAAATAGCTGGATCATCTCCTGATGACCCCCCTGCGCACACATCCTAAGTGGCGCTGTAACCTCTCTGATCAAGCCCGCACCCAACGGACGGCTATCTAGGGCATGAACGGGGAAAGGAACGTCAACAGGTAGAAGGGGAATCCCTAAGGCTAAACAAAATTGCTTATCAACAAAATTCCCAGCCGCGCCTGAATCTACCAGCGCCTTATGCTGGGAATGAGGTGCTACCTGTGGAAAACGCACAGGTATACAAAAGTGTGCAACAGAGAGCTCTGGGTGAGTGGGGCGCCTACTCACCTGGAAGGACTCCCCAGTGCGGGACCTGTCGTCTTCCCCCCTATGAGGCCATCCCCAGCACCTAGCCGCGGTGTGTCCTCCCCGACCACAGTTGGTGCAGGAGATGGACCCCCTCGTATTCCGACCCCTCCTCTCTCTAGCGCCAGCGCCACCGAGCTCCATGGGGCACGGCTCGGAAGCGCTGGAGGGTGAAATGGACGGACCCCCCTCGGGACGTCCGCGGGTAGCTAGCAGGGTATCCAGCCTGATGGACATGTCGACCAACTGGTCGAACGAGAGACTGGTGTCCCTACAGGCCAGCTCCCTACGGACGTCCTCACGTAGACTACATCGATAGTGATCGATGAGGGCCCGCTCATTCCACCCTGCATCCGCCGCTAGAGTGCGGAATTCTAAGGCGAACTCCTGGGCACTCCTCCTCCCCTGCCGGAGGCCGAACAGACGCTCCCCCGCCGCTTTCCCCTCCGGGGGATGGTCAAACACCGCCCTGAAGCGGCGGGAGAACTCGTCGTAGGTGATGGTGTTAGCGTCTATTCTCCTCCACTCTGCGTTGGCCCATTCCAACGCTTTACCGGAAAGGCAGGAGATCAGGGCGGACACGCTCTCGTGCCCCGAGGGCGCCGGGTGCACGGTGGCCAGGTAAAGCTCCACCTGGAGAAGGAATCCCTGACACCCGGCAGCGGTCCCATCGTAGGCCCTCGGGAGCGAGAGTCGAACTCCTCTGCGTTCCGGAGCGGGAAGAGGCTGACTTGCCGATGGCGCGGGCAGGGACGATGGTAGTGGAGGTGTCCCTCGGGTCTCCCAGCCTCTGATGGTGGTGATCACCTCCTGCAATGCGGACCCCATCCGCAGGATCTGGTCATCTAGCTGGCGGACCCTGTCCTCCAGCGTCGCCTGCGCTGCTTCGTCTCCTGCTGATTCCATTTAAAGGTGTGTGATTCTGTCAAGGATGTTGTAAGTGGGTGTGGTGGTGGAATCAGGCGCAGGACGCAGAAGTATAGTTCCAAAGACTTTAGTGAAATCTCGAACCGTGCAAGCACTAAATAGCCCGAAGGCGAAACTCCGCGCGCAGGCGAAACAAAACGGGCGCACAGACAGGTGCGAAAAAACTCTCCAAACTATGGAGGACAGCTCTACCGAGCAAATAGTCAAAACATCCAGCAACAAAGCACGACAGTGAAAACAATCACACACAACACTAACACAAACCCAAGGAGAACTTATAGGACACTAATTCACTAAACGAAAACAGGTGTGACAACAATTAGACAAAAGCAAACAAACATAGAAACATGCAACGGTGGCAGCTAGTATTCCGGAGACAACGAACGCCGAAGCCTGCCCGAGCAAGGAAGAGAGGCAGCCTCGGCCGAAACCGTGACAGTCCCATGAAATTGTAATAGTTTATTTTTATGCAACTTTTTATGTATGATCTGTTGTGGAAAGGATACCTGCAAAATTACTTCCAAAAAATGTGTTTTTATTTAGATATTAAGAGAATGGTTGATTACATTTTGACCAATGCCTGAGGGGTATCCTACGAAGAAAGCTAGATCTACTCAGGGTTTTCTAAAGCTAACCAGCTTCAGTTAGCTTCACATTCCAGCTCAGGCTTCATCCGTACTTCGACGGTGGACATTGCTCGTCCGCCTGCAAGCACATTGCTAGTCGAACGACAAACTCTTCATTGTGACAATGCTGAAACATAAATTATTGGGCGAGTCAGTGCCACATTTTAATTTGTGCCAAAATCAAACTGAAAGAAAAGTTATCTTGCAAATTCAGCAGGCTATGGTATGAAATAGGCTTTTAGAAGTGCCATCGTTATGGTATTACTTATTGTTAATGATGTCTTTGGTGTGCTTTGGGGTGCTTATCAATGGCACAACCACCTTTTACCCCACTCCTTTCAATATTTGTTGTATTAAATCAAATCAATTCACATCAAATCAAATGTTATTTGTCACATACACGTGTTTAGCAGATGTTATAGCGGGTGTAGCGAAATGCTTGTGCTTCTAGATCTGACAGTGCAGTAATATCTGACAATTTCACAACATATACCCAATACACACAAAAAAGTAAGGAATGGGATTTAAGAATATATACATATATGGACAAGCAATGACAGAGCGGCATGGACTAAGATACAAAATAATATTATAGAATAGAATGCAGTATATACATATGAGATGAGTAGTGCAAGATATGTAAACATTATTAGAGTGACTAGTGTTCCATTTCTTAAAGTGGCCAGTGATTTCAATAGGCAGCAGCAGCCTCTAATATGCTAGTGATGGCTATTTAACAGTCTGATGGCCTTGAGATAGAAGCTGTTTTTCATTCTCTCGGTCCCAGCTTTGATGCACCTGTACTGACCTCACCTTCTGGATGATAGCGGGGTGAACAGGCAGTGGCTCAGGTGGTTGATGTCCTTGATGATCTTTTTGGCCTTCCTGTGACATCAGGTGCTGTATGTGTCTTGGAGGGCGGGTAGTTTGCCCCCGGTAATGCGTTGGGCAGACCACACCACCCTCTGGAGAGCCCTGCGGTTGTGGATGTTGCAGTTGCCGTACCAGGTAGTGGTACAGCCTGACAGGATGCTCTCAATTGTACATCTGTAAAAGTTTGTGAGGGTTTTAGGTGATAAGCCACATTTTTTCAGCCTCCTGAGGCTGAAGAGGCTCTGTTGCGCCTTCTTCACCACACTGTCTGCGTGGGTGGACCATTTCAGTTTGTCGGTGATGTGTACGCTAAGGAACTTGAAGCTTTCCACCTTCTCCACTGCGGTCCCGTCGATGTGGATAGGGGGGTGCACCCTCTGCTGTTTCCTGAAGTCCACGATCATCTCCTTTGTTTTGTTGATGATGAGTGAGAGGTTATTTTCCTGGCACCACACTCCCAGAGCCACATACACAAGCGTTACATTGCGTGAAGTTTAAAATGCATTCTGTCATTACTAAATGTGATATATTTTAACATTACTATTTTAACACACACAAAAAACAATTTGATTAATAACAGATTTATTCAGTCCTCTTCCTCAAATGAAGGGGATGATGATGCAATCTTTGCAAGAGGGAGGGAATCTGATTTAATTGGTCCTCTACTAGCGGCTCAGTCATTTCCTTCAGGGTAAGTGGAGTTAGCCCTGAGTTAGCCTGCCCCCGGAGCAGGTTAGTTCTTAAGGATTCGTTGCCATAGACATTTACTTGGCTAAAAGGTGAGCCACTTTCGTATGACTGGTTATCCCGAGTTTAATTTAACGTTATTACCTCACTAACACCTCGAACCTGCTTCGTCTTCATCAAGTCACCATATTTTGGTTCCAGTTTCAGAGCTGAATGTTAGTATTTTAAGTAGCTCTCTCACACACCAGCTAACCTCACCAACACTATTGTTTCACTATCAGAGACATTTCCTTCCCCGTCACAAATTGAAATACAGCCGCTTTCAGTGTCACATTTCACACACACACACACACACACACACACACACACACACACACACAGGCACGCATGAACACATGCACAGACGCGCGCACACACACACACACACATTCATACAGAGGAAAAATACCTTTTCGCTGAGCTCCTCACTTTAACCTCGACTGACCAAAACAGTGTAAATCAACATGGTGGCTCACAGCCACAACAGTGTTTATCTCTGTGAGCCCTGGAGAAGGATAATGTGTCATCATCACTGTCACTTTGCATAAAGTCCACCTTTTAATAACTAAACACACAGCCACACTCACAGAGGAGTACACGTCAGACAGCCAGGACTCTCCATGCTCTCCAGAGGAGGGGGCCCTTGGTCAAGTGCAGCTCCCCAGGATAGGGGAGGGTTTTCTGGCATAGAGGGGGGTGTATGCCTGGCCTGGACACTCTGGAGGACCTGGATGCTTTATCGCCGTGTGTCTGGGATGGGGTAAACACAGTCAACCTGCCATGCGAGGGAGGAGATGGAGTGTGTGTGTGTGTGTGTGTGTGTGTGTGTGTGTGTGTGCGTTTACGGGTGCAATGTGTCCTGGCGTGTATGTTTGTGTGCCATGTGGGGGAGATGTATTATCTGTTTAAGCTGCCTCAGCACTGCTAGGCCACACAGCAGGCCAGCAGTCTATTGGAATCTTACACTACCAGCACCTCTCTCATATCTGCCATAGTTAACATTTTTGGAGGAGCACAACTGTTGGATTACATTCCCTATGAGTCAATTATCTAACCTGTCAGTGTGTGACAGAGTGGTCTACGCAGCCAAACCTACTCTCAGTCTAGCTTAATTTGTCTTGGCTGCTGTGAAGAAAGACCAAGGCCCTGTAAAACAAGGCCCTGTATTCACATCAACCATCCTCCATAATCCTGAGCTCATCCATCTCTCCAGTCTGACCTGACTAAAGGGACAATATTACGGTATGTACTTTCCCCCTCCTTTTCCTTCCTGCCAGTCAAGAACTAGTGAATCTGCTCCACCATGCTGTATATTTCTCCTCAGGAGTCTGAAGGTACATTCTGGGAATTGTTTGGTTACCCTCCTATGGGAATAACCTATCAATCTGGCAACCGCAGCATCCCGGCCACAACCACAAGACACCAGGCAGACCTCAGTTTGCAGGACAGAGGAAAAGACCCAGAGCTTTCTGTTGATGGAGATGATGAGAGTGAAAGGGGGGAAAGGGGGGCAGAGAGAGAGAGAGAGAGAGAGAGAGAGAGAGAGAGAGAGAGAGAGAGAGAGAGAGAGAGAGGAGAGAGAGAAAATCTGAGCCATACAGGTATTTCTAGCAAAATATCTGATTTCCCAGAAAAGGACATAGGGAGGAGTGGGGGCGAGCGTGTTGGATGTTGGATTACCATCAGTGGACTAAGAATTGGGTAGAGCTGAGAAGAGTCATGGACAATATAGAAGGGGAGGTGAATACCCAGTCCTCTTCCTCAAATGGGGCTTATCACCTAAAACCCTCACAAACGTTTACAGATGCACAATTGAGAGCATCCTGTCGGGCTGTATCACCGCCTGGTACGGCAACTGCACCGCCCACAACCGCAGGGCTCTCCAGAGGGTGGTGTGGTCTGCCCAACGCATTACCGGGGGCAAACTACCCGCCCTCCAAGACACATACAGCACCCGATGTCACAGGAAGGCCAAAAAGATCATCAAGGACATCAACCACCTGAGCCACTGCCTGTTCACCCCGCTATCATCCAGAAGGCGAGGTCAGTACAGGTGCATCAAAGCTGGGACCGAGAGAATTAAAAACAGCTTCTATCTCAAGGCCATCAGCCCATTAGAGCATTAGAGCATCTTCACTAATACCCCACAATGATGCAGTACACTCAGAGTCACGACTAATACCCCACAAGGATAGGGCAGTGTCTACCACAGATGACATGTCTCACACACATCTTCTGCACCCTCTTAGCCGACAAGGTTAAGCTCCAGAGGTTGCACATCTGTAACACACACACACACAATACAACACACACACACACACACACACACACAGTGACCCATACAGCTGTGAGCCGCAGCCCTACTCCATCCACTCACACATTGATTAACCCTGCGAGTGTTTGCCCATCAGAGCCTGATCTGCACAAATCAAACCAATATGTGAACTCTGTGATTAGAGTCTGAAGTATTAACACGCCTTTCACTCAGACACCAGAGCCAGGCGCATTCCATTGGCTCTCGCCTATCTTTGGAATAAAATACAAATATGTCACGATGAGGGAGGGAAAATGTTGGGGGGTGGTGGACTTTATCAAGCGGTAAACAATGTTCACCTTTTCTTTCCATTTTTATGATTTGAGAGCTTGAGGCACACACACACATACACATGCACACACGACAGCATCCACACACACACACACACTGACACATAATCAGTTGTGAAAATATTTTGCTAACGTCAACTATCCAGAGGCCACTTAAGCTGCGCCGCTCTCCCAAGTGGGCTCCAGATCAGAAGAGAACACTGTAGTCTACCCCACCTTCTCTGCTGACAGACCTCCCTGAAACCCACCAGCCTGCCCTGGCCGGGCCTGGCTGCCTTTCACCTGTAAAGACTCTGGCTCCTCTAGAATATGAGCCAATAACCCTGCAGGGCGAGGGGAAGCCATACAACAGAGGCTTTCTTAGTGTACAGACAGAGACCCCGACACTGAGCTACTGCCAAAGACATAAATGCCCTTTGTATCTTTTACACTGTCCAAAAACCCTAAGTGAAAGGAAACGGGGCGACTTCGGAGAACATTGGCTGGATAGTGAGGTAAAGGGGAGGTAAAGGGGAAGTTGTTTGACCACACTGCGTGGGTGAGGCCACAGAGACGTTAGGCTACAATGGCATAGTGAGGATGTGTATTTACTCTAGGGGAGATATTCCTCTGCCCTCATACCCATCCACACGCTGACTCAATGGCTAATGTGAGAGGAAACTATTGGACATTCACATTTTAACCCCTCAATTGACTTGTCTGCGCCTTAAAAATCAGTTTGCTATCTTGAATCAAAGCGAAAATAGTTATATTTTTTCTTTTTTTAAATGGGCCAAATTGAAGAATCATATTTTGGTGATGGACTGATATGATGATATCACCCATCTCCAAGAGAACTGGTTGGCATGGATGTTAGACTGAGCAGGAAGTGAGCGTTAGGAACAAATTGGTAAGAGGAAGGAAATGTTTAAGTCCAGAGATGATAGCTCACTGGTAATTCTCCTGCTGCATATCAGACTTTTACACAACCATTTAGTTAATCTGGAGGCCAGTTACGTGCCTCAGATAAGAGCAGTACACACAACCTAATACTTTTAAAAAGTGCAATATGCAGCAATGTTGTACGTATTTGTTCAAGTACACTCAACCCGTGACCAAACAGATAGAGCATGTGGAGGTATGATACCATCAGAAAGAGATTCATGCAAGTTGAAAAAAAGTGGTTAAAAAAATGATCAACATGGACGGATTATGATTTGCTAAATTATTTTATTTCTGCAGCACAGGACTGTACATATTTCTGCAGCACAGGGCTCAAAATGAAATAAAATAAGAAAATTAAGCAAATCAACATTTTATGCAAGTTGAGGATAACAAGGTCTCCATCCATGGTGTGGCCAGCCGAAACGTCACCCAGCACAGTGAATGGGAATGGGAGGACACGCTAAGGTTTGGCCCTTCTCTCCGTTTACACGTTCATTCAGGTGGATTTGGATTCTTGGCCAGATACCGTATGTACGCTGGACACCGACACCAAAACACTTCACGTATGACTGGACTGAACATCCCGACCCACACTCTACCCACACTGCTTTTTCCTTTCTCTCGTACCTTTACTACCTACAGTTCCTATATCCCTGCCAGCCTCCTACACTCTGATTGACTGGGAGTTTCCATTGACCTCTGTGGCACGGGGGGCAAACGATCTGGGCAATAAAGTGCATAGCAATGCTGAGCATGGTAGGTCAACCAACTACCATTGATGGCTCAGCAAACAACTGAACAACACCATATCAAACCATGAGGGCATGTATTGTCAAGGGCCACACTAAGGGCTAGTAGGCTAACGTACAGTAGCCTAAACGAAGTCAAAGTGACACATTATGTAAAGGCTACAAGGCTAACGCTAATATTATGACCCACACAGTCAGTCTCTACCGCTGTCATTCCAGGAGGGGAAAAAGTGGGAGTCAGTCTACCAAACAAAAGAGGTATTTACAGGAGTCTGCCCCAACCACCGTTTCCCCCTAAACCCCTTTCCCCTACCCCTCCCTCACCCGTGTGACGCAACATTCCTACCTTATTGACAAGTTTTTGTTGCAAATGGGGTGTGTAACGTGGCGCGCCCGCCCGCCCAATCGGGCGGTAAGGTGCACATGTGGGCAGCAGCCCTGTGGAGGAGGCAGGCCTGTAGCTGTAGAGTTCTGGAGAATCTTTCTCCACACAGGTTTAGTCTAGCAGCCCGGTGGCCCCACATCTGGCCACTGACCACCAACACCATCATCACACCCACCACCTCCACAACTACCTCCACCACAGTAAGGCACGTGTGACCCTCTACCCAGCCCGGAGCAGCCTAGCTCAACCTAGCCCAACACAACCCCTTCTCTGCTCCATTACCAAGACACATTGATGATAAGAAGATTGTGGGAGCAGCTTTTGACTTTATCGATCATAGTCTGCTGCTAAAAAAACGGATGTGTTATGGCTTTACATCAATAACATGTCTGTCAATCTCTGCATCACTACTTGTCTTTGTGAGAGGTATTGACATGTTGAAAGCACTGAGCTATTTGTTTAAACAGCTAGCATACAGCTCTGACACCCATACATACCCCACAATACATGCCACCAGGGGTCTCTTCACAGTCCCCAAGTCCAGAACAGACTCTGCGAAATGCACAGTACTACATAGAGCCATGACTACATGGAACTCTATTCCACATCAAATAACTCAAGCAAGCAGTAAAAACTGATTTTTTAAAAACCAGATAAAACTACACCCCTTATGGAACAACGCGGACTGTGAAGAGACACACACACACAGGCGCACACACACACACATACGCACACACACGTTAACACATACACTCTATATACACATACATTGTAATGTTGTAGTATTATGGTATTATACATGTTGTATTGTAGATACTGTATGAAGTGGTAGAGTAGTGGTGTACCCCAGGAGGAGTAGCTGCTGATTTCGCAACAGCTAATGGGGATCCTAATAAAATACTAAAAATACTAATGTTTTGTATTATGTACTGTTTTATTTTATTTGTGATGTAATTGCCTTAATCTTAATCTTACATTTACATTTTAGTCATTTAGCAGACGCTCTTATCCAGAGCGACTTACAGTTAGTGAATACATATATATATTTTTTTTTATACTGCCCCCCCCGTGGGAATCAAACCCACAACCCTGGCGTTGCAAACGCCATGTTCTATCAACTGAGCTACATCCCTGCCGGCCATTCCCTCCCCTACCCTGGACGACGCTGGGCCAATTGTGCGCCGCCCATGAGTCTCCCGGTCGCGGCCGGCTGCGACAGAGCCTGGATTCGAACCAGGATCTCTAGTGGCACAGTTAGCACTGCGATGCAGTGCCTTAGACCACTGCGCCACTCAGGAGAAGCTATTGGGGATCCTTAATAAATACAAATACATGAATTATGAGTGAGTAATCGACCACGAGAGTATCAAAACATAATTTCATTATTCTTTATTATAGCAGGTAAATGATAGTGTTGTGTTGGCTCCGTTGGAGTTGATTAGCCGTCTCCTGTTAACTTTACCACAGTTGGCTAACGGTAGCTACTGTTCTGTAACGTTAACTAGATCAATTATCCTCTTCCCCGCCAACTCCTCGTTGCTTGAAGTCATGGAAAGAAGCCTTTTATTAGCAACTTGTAAATAACACACTTTAGACCAACTAGCTCCAACATGAGAGCTTGCTGGGGCAATATGTACAGTCAAATATGAAGCTCAAACCAGCGCACAACAAATATAAATAAAGCGGAGCCAGTTCAAAAGGGAAACCTGAGTGTGGTGGCATCAGCTGATTGCATAAACTGATATTGCACCAATTGGATTCAGACTCTACTTACATGCGGTCTATTTGAGTTGACCAGTTCTACACATGCTTCCTCAAAGCCGGATATCACGCGTACGCATGCGCTGGTGTCTCTTGCTGCCGTGCTGCTGTAACTAGCTGTTACTCGCTGTTTCTGATATCCCACCACCACCGCAGCTTCCACCGGTCTGGGTTCTGTGTTTCTTCCTTCAGGGGATTTTATATAGCATATCATGCTCACTGCCTGTAGTTATATTAGCATCTTCATATGACGCTTCTTTCTGGCGGTGAGCTATCCTGAAGGAGCAGAGACCTAACGCTAAAACTATGCATTGTTGTCTTTCTAATAAATAGTTAAACGTACATGTGGTGTTTCCTTTCTGAACTGAAAATAATCTAACCCGAAACCGAACCAACCTTAAAAAGCACTAAATCCCTCAGCACTAACTCTCACGTGATTGGCTGATAAGCCATCACTCATAAAATAACTAGGTAGGCAGGATCTCCACTCACAACAATAGCCTGGTCCCAGATCAGTTTTTGCTTTTGCCTACTCCATTGTAATTTTCAACCTAAACAGGCATGTCATTTGCATTTGCATTTGAATAAGACAGCGCTGGAGAAGATGGCTGCCGTTTTACAGCCCTCTAACCAATTGTACTATTATGTGTGTTTTTCCGCGTTATTTGTAATTTATTTTGTACATAATGTTTCTGCCATCGTCTCTTATAACCAAAAAGAGGTTCTGGATATCAGGACAGCGATTACTCACCTCGTATTGGACGAAGATTTTTTCTTCAACGAGGCGGCCGCGAAGGATATCATACAGACACCCGACAAGGCCCAAATCCCCGTCATTCGCGTGAGGAAGAGACGGAGATATCGTGGACGTAGATCGGGGTGCCTTGTAAGGATCCGACAGCGAGCGAGTAAACTGCCTCTTCCATCAATCCTATTAGCCAACGTTCAATCATTTGAAAATAAATTGGATGATTTACGATTACGGTTATCCTACCAACGGGACATTAAAAATTGTAATATCTTATGTTTCACCGAGTCGT
The DNA here is from genome assembly GCF_964263955.1 of Coregonus lavaretus. Lineage (NCBI taxonomy): Eukaryota > Metazoa > Chordata > Actinopteri > Salmoniformes > Salmonidae > Coregonus > Coregonus lavaretus. Next base: position 20,796 of record NW_028158068.1, read on the forward strand.
GGCTGAACGACGACATGGATAACATACAGCTAGCGGGCTATACGCTACATCGGCAGGATAGAACGGCTGACTCCGGTAAGACAAGGGGTGGCGGTCTGTGTATATTTGTAAACAACAGCTGGTGCACAAAATCAAATACTAAGGAAGTCTCTAGGTTTTGCTCGCCTGAGGTAGAGTATCTTATGATAAGCTGTAGACCACACTATTTACCAAGAGAGTTTTCATCTATATTTTTCATAGCTGTCTATTTACCACCACAAACCAATGCTGGCATTAAGATTGCACTGAATGAGTTGTACAAGGCCATAAATCAACAGGAAAACACTCATCCAGATGCAGCGCTCCTAATTTCTACCAGCATGTTAAATGTGCAACCAGAGGAAAAAAAACTCTAGACCACCTTTACTCCACACACAGAGACGCATACAAAGCTCTCCCTCGCCCTCCATTTGGCAAATCTGACCATAACTCTATCCTCCTGATTCCTGCTTATAAGCAAAAACTAAAGCAGGAAGCACCAGTGACTCGGTTAATAAAAAAGTGGTCAGATGACGCAGATGCTAAGCTACAGGACTGTTTTGCTAGCACAGACTGGAACATGTTCCGGGATTCTTCAGACAGCATTGAGAAGTACACCACATCAGTCACTGGCTTCATCAATAAGTGCATCGATGATGTCGTCCCCACAGTGACCGTACGTACATACCCCAACCAGAAGCCATGGATTACAGGAAACATCCGCACTGAACTAAAAGGGTAGAGCTGCCGCTTTCAAGGAACGGGACTCTAACCCGGACGCTTATAAGAAATCCCGCTATGCCCTCCGACGAACCATCAAACAGGCAAAGAGTCAATACAGGACTAAGATTGAATCGTACTACACTGGCTCTGACGCTCGTTGGATGTGGCAGGGCTTGAAAACTATTACAGACTACAAAGGGAAGCACAGCCGTGAGCTGCCCAGTGACACAAGCCTACCAGACGAGCTAAACCACTTCCATGCTCGCTTCGAGGCAAGCAACACTGAAGCATGCATGAGAGCACCAGCTGTTCCGGACGACTATGTGATCACGCTCTCCGTAGCCGATGTGAGTAAGACTTTTAAGCAGGTCAACATTCACAAGGCCGCAGGGCCAGACGGATTACCAGGACGTGTACTCCGAGCATGTGCTGACCAACTGGCAAGTGTCTTCACTGACATTTTCAACATGTCCCTGACTGAGTCTGTAATACCAACATGTTTCAAGCAGACCACCATAGTCCCCGTGCCCTCTAAGATAACCTGCCTAAATGACTACCGACCCGTAGCACTGATGTCTGTAGCCATGAAGTGCTTTGAAAGGCTGGTCATGGCTCACATCAACAGCATTATCCCAGAAACCCTAGACCCACTCCAATTTGCATACCGCCCCAACAGATCCACAGATGATGCAATCTCTATTGCACTCCACACTGCCCTTTCCCACCTGGACAAGAGGAACACCTACGTGAGAATGCTATTCATTGACTACAGCTCAGCATTCAACACCATAGTGCCCTCTAAACTCATCACTAAGCTAAGGATCCTGGGACTAAACACCTCCCTCTGCAACTGGATCCTGGACTTCCTGACGGGCCGCCCCCAGGTGGTAAGGGTAGGTAACAACACATCTGCCACACTGATCCTCAACACGGGGGCCCCTCAGGGGTGCGTGCTCAGTCCCCTCCTGAACTCTCTGTTCACCCATGACTGCATGGCCAGGCACGACTCCAACACCATCATTAAGTTTGCCGACGACACAACAGTGGTAGGCCTGATCACCGACAATGATGAGACAGCCTATAGGGAGGAGGTCAGAGACCTGGCCGTGTGGTGCCAGGACAACAACCTCTCCCTCAACGTGACCAAGACAAAGGAGATGATTGTGGACTACAGGAAAAAAAAGAGGACTGAGCACGCCCCCATTCTCATCGACGGGGCTGTAGTGGAACAGGTTGAGAGCTTCAAGTTCCTTGGTGTCCACATCACCAACGAACTATCATGGTCCAAACACACCAAGACAGTCGTGAAGAGGGCACGACAAAGCCTATTCCCCCTCAGGAGACTGAAAAGATTTGGCATGGGTCCTCAGATCCTCAAAAAATTATACAGCTGCACCATCGAGAGCATCCTGACTGGTTGCATCACCGCCTGGTATGGCAACTGCTTGGCCTCCGACCGCAAGGCACTACAGAGGGTAGTGCGTACGGCCCAGTACATCACTGGGGTCAAGCTTCCTGCCATCCAGGACCTCTATACCAGGCGGTGTCAGAGGAAGGCCCTCAAAATTGTCAAAGACTCCAGCCACCCTAGTCATAGACTGTTCTCTCTGCTACCGCACGGCAAGCGGTACCGGAGTGCCAAGTCTAGGTCCAAAAGACTTCTCAACAGCTTCTACCCCCAAGCCATAAGACTCCTGAACAGCTAATCATGGCTACCCGGACTATTTGCACTGCCCCCCCACCCCATCCTTTTTACGCTGCTGCTACTCTGTTAATTATTTATGCATAGTCACTTTAACTCTACCCACATGTACATATTACCTCAACTACCTCAACTAGCCGGTGCCCCCGCACATTGACTCTGCAACGGTACCCCCCTGTATATATAGCCTCCCTACTGTTATTTTATTTTACTTCTGCTCTTTTTTTTCTCAACACTTTTTTTGTTGTTGTTTTATTTTTACTTTTTTTGTTAAAAATAAATGCACTGTTGGTTAAGGGCTGTAAGTAAGCATTTCACTGTGATGTCTGCACCTGTTGTATTCGGCGCATGTGACCAATAAAATTTGATTTGATTTGATTTGATAGTTCCATACAGAGTTGCTAAGAGAGCAGAAACAGACTAGCATCAAGGCTAGGTAAATGAATGGTCTTCCATGTTCCCAGTGCCACTCTTCTTCATTGTGAGGGCAATACTAACATTAGAACATGTCAACAACAAAGCACATTATAGAATGTTTGACTTTAGAATGTTGTTGCTTAGAGTCAGAGTTAGTGTTGATCTGAAACCAGTCTATGTCATTTCCATGGTGATTCTAAATCATAAGAATACAGTACATTGATATTTGAATTATGATATACAGTATAATTATGTATTTTGTTGTAGTGGAAGTAAGATAAGATAAGATTCAACATGATAGGATGAGATAAGATGTATTATCAATTTCTTTACGAATATCTTGTTAATAAATCAATTATTTAATTTAACCATAAAAAATGGTGGTGTGCCTTTTTTGAATGTGTGTGTGTGTGTGTGTGTGTGTGTGTGTGTGTGTGTGTGTGTGTGTGTGTGTGTGTGCGTGCTCAGTGAGGGTGTAAGGGGTTATAAACAGGGATGGAGCACAGCCGTCTCTCATGGTCTACCTGTGTCCAGGCAACTCACAGTTCAGCACACACAGTACACGAAGTACAGCATTCTCAACCTGCTCTCACATACTCCCCTTCTCCCTCTTTCCATCCCTCCCTCCATCGCTCTCACACTCTCTCTAGTAATCCTATTCCTTACTTCATCCCAACCTGCCCAGCCTAAGACCTCAACCCAATATTCAACTATTTAGCATACATGAAGGCATTACTGATAAATACATCAGAAATATATAGTATTTTTTTATTTATTATATGAGAATGAACTTCTGTAAATGTAAGAGAGGCTGGCAGCACCCCAACCCCCCCACCCCCCACACCCCCCATCTTCCTCCTCAAAGTGTGCATTTCCCCCAGCCACCTCACACATAAGACTTATGTTCCAGAACCTATTTTACCCAGTCATCAGATCATTTCCCACTCCCCTCCATCCCGCCTGAGATTCCTCTCACATACACATACACACGGGAGATCTGGAGTGCTCACATGCAATGGCAGAATTCCAGCTGCGTTGTTCGGATGTCCCCTCTTCCTGCTATTCTATACATGTCACCAGGCTGCTCTCTATGGTGCTCTTATGGGAGGCGAGCTGGCGAGAGATTTGTCTGCGTCAGGCCCTGAGAGGTGCTCACACGCGCACACACACACAGCCCCTGAGGGAGGAAAAGTGAGTGATACTTCACTGGGCCCAGGTCTGTTGTAGCTGCAGGCCTGGCGTCTCCAGCCTGATGGCTTACTCTGTCTGAGTCCCTGACTTACAACATGGAAAAGGCCAGCCTGGGAGGTCTCTGGCTGACGGCTGATGTGATAGGCCAAGGCAGGATGTGTTTCCAGTGGCGGGGTTCTAACCTCACGACACAACAGGCTGAAGAACCTGTAGAGGAAGTTCTCATCATCCTCTGGCCCTCTCTGTCTCATTGGAGTGTGTTACTCCTTGGCATAACAGTAGTCCAATTTTGGACATGTTTCCTACCAAAGGTCTCTACCTCAAATGTGTTATATCTCCACCTACTAGTTACAGATCTATCAACATTTGACATTGAGCTCAATGTTGACAGAACATCACAGACAGATTTCTCTTTCTACCTCTGACCACATTCAACATGTATAATGTTAAAAGGAATCTATATACACCATCTGACAGCCCATAAGAACACTAAAGTACCTCATGGTATGTTATACTGGCCAGATGAGTCTAGCAGGAATCAGCCAGTGCTATAATAGATGTAATTTCTCCCTGTAGCTCTCTATAAATCACATAGGCTCATAATACATCAATCATTTCCATTCAAAAGCCGTCCGGCGTTTTAATTGTTCCCATCTCGCTGCGGGCTGAGTTCCTCTGACAAGAATATGAATCGCTCCTGTGGTTAATGAGCTCTGACCATCCCTCCTAGCCTCAGAACACGCAAAGCCCCACACTTTCACTCGTATTTCTACCTCTCTTTTTTTTCTATATTTCTCGCTTTCTCTGTATCCCCCTCTCTCACTCTCTCTCTCTCTCCATACCCCTCTCTCTCTCTTTTTCTCTTTCTGTACCCCTCTCTTTCCCTCTCGTCCCGGCCTGCAGATAGAATTAGGCAGCTCTTGAACCATGCTGATCACACTTCCTGATGCAATTACCGTTAACCTGTGTGGGCCAGTCGTCCCAGCATGCCCTGGGCTCAGGAGGGGGGTGTTTAAACAGCGCTCTGCAGGGAGCAGCGTGCCACCCACCCACACGAGGAGCGTGGAAAACACTTCAGCAGACAGAAAGAGTTTCAGCAGGGGATGAGGAGAGGACGGCGCGGGGGTGAGGAGGGGCGAGGGGGCACTGAACTGTTTTCACAGGGTGAGAGCAGTCAGGAATTACCCACTTGGCATGAAATGTTAGGAAATGTTACATTACAGACAGATGTCCCTCAGTCTTATGTGGAAACTCTGGAGTCCAGTTACACACACTGTATACAGAGCGTCAGGGAAGGAACCAGAGATGAAGGAGAGAGAGAGAGAGAGAGAGAGAGAGAGAGAGAGAGAGAGAGAGAGAGAGAGAGAGAGAGAGAGAGAGAGAGAGAGAGAGAGAGAGAGAGAGAGGGGGGGGGCTTTGGAGGTGTAAGGAAAACAAGGATTCTTTAAATTCACAGTAATTTGGGTGTTACTTACAGAAGAGAGGTTTTCCCCCCTCGGTACTGTATGCATGTTTCTGTAATTATACCTGAGAAACTACCATACAGGTTGGAAAGCTGAGATCTGAAGTTTGACATTACACTACTGCTATGTTAAAATGTCAGAATGGCTCCAAGTGCATAACAACAGAATGTATTTTATTAACCGTTTAGAGCCTCAGGTTAGCTCTCTAGCACTCTATATTTACATTTTGGTCATTTAGCAGACGCTCTTATCCAGAGCAACTTACATGAGTAATTAGGGTTAAGTGCCTTGCTCAAGGGCACATCGACAGATTTTTCACCTAGTCGGCTCGGGGATTAGAACAAGCGACCTTTCGGTTACTAGCACAATGCTCTTAACCACTAAGCTACCTGCCGCCCATATTAAGGACATCGTCCAGATAATCATATGGTAGAAGCATATTTTATCTATTCATTCAGACAAAATATTTAATGTAAATATTCAAACAGGTCTTTAGAATAGATTAAACACTATACAACAGCTGGCAATCATGGTCAATCTCCCAGTAAATAGAACATATATATTTTTAAATGTTTAGGGCTTTTTCACATGGAATTATGTATCCTGGTTCGGTTTGTGAGATTTCTACAAAATACTATTTACTTTCACAAGACCTGATAATAACCAGTTCAGAGTACGATTTGCGAGATGCACATTCTACATGAAGTTAGTAAGCTAGCTTGTTTACAACGGTCAAAAATGTCCACACTACTCAGGTCCTGGATATTGGACAGGCTGCTCATGCAGATTCAGGATTTGTTTCAGCCAGGGTTTGTTTGTGTTTCATCCATGCTTTATAACGCAGATCAGGGTACCAAAAGCTCTGGGATTGAGATCATACCCGGGCTATGTGAAACAAAATCCCTCCAGTCCTGTCATTTAATGCTTTATTCATTATCACACTCCACTGGACCAACTTAAATATTATCAGGCTGTTTGTTTTTGGAGCGGTCTGCATTCAATCTAATTAGTACAGCATCATGATGGCCATTCAGAGCCAGCTGAATCCCCTGCAGCCTCGGACCAGGACCGGACCGGACCAGGAAGCAGCGGAATGCGATCCCCAGAGGTCAGTGTTCTAGTCCCCTGGGTTACGGGTGCTGCTGCACCGGGGCTGGGGCGGGGTCGAAGGTCAGCAAAGGCTGGCTCATTCCGCTCGGCCCTGGCGCCTGCCGGCACAGCCCTCAATTTGTAAAGAGGCAGAGGGCAACCCCAGAGGGCCTCCCTGAGCTTTCCTGGCCAAACACAGGGCTTAAACACTACCTCCTGTCTTTCCCCTTGCCTCCCCCTACCTCCCCTCTGTCCTCTCCATGTCTTCCCAAGCCCTACAACCACGGTCTAGAGCCAACTACCCGCCCCCCATCCCCATGCCAAACCACCCTTAATAAGAGGAATTACCCCAGGCAGGGGCAGGGGGCAGGGTGGGGGGTGAGGGTGGCAGGGTAGGGGGTGAGGGAGGCAGGTATGCCGGAGTCTCTGCCTCATTACTCAGTAGATTTATGTAGGATCGTATATCCTGTGTGTGGTGGCACACTCGGCCGCTTAACTCCTTGACCCGCACTGTAAATAAGGAAATTAATAAATAGGAAGTTAATCTATCTGGGGATAGAGGTGGATCAGACAAACACAGCTCTAATACACCAGGGTGGAGGGCAACACAATTCATGCAAATATGTACAAAAAGTATTTCAGCAGATTCTGTGAAATTGTGTACATTTTTGTGTGGCTTAATTCGTGTGAAAATACATTTTGGGGGGGCAAACTTCGGAACAATCTTTTGAAAGTTAGAGCAATGCATGATGGACAATGGCTTTTTTTTGTGTCCCACATTTATTTATATTTTTTAAACAGTAAATATTGTTACTTAACCAGGTTGTCACCGAAATAATTGTAATATAATAGTAGCCTTATGTTGTTGTTTTTATTTATTAATGCCAATACTGTTTCCTGTGCTTGTTTTCGCTTAATACTTTGGGATACTGGTGCGCTTGTAGGCAACAGTAGGCCTACACGATTTTCTTCATAATGCATTTAATTCAAGGCTCCACTTTTTCGTGTACATTACACCATTTCTTTCATAATGCATGCACATAAATGCCCTACCTCTGCGGAAGCACAGTACCCGCTCAGCCCAGTCAAAACTGTTCGCTGCTCTGGCACCCCAATGGTGGAACAAGCTCCCTCACGACGCCAGGACAGCGGAGTCACTCACCACCTTCCGGAGACATTTCAAACCCCACCTCTTTAAGGAATACCTGGGATAGGATAAAGTAATCCTTGTTTTTTTGTACATATTTGCACGAATTGAGTGTGAGATTGTGTTGTGGAGGGAGGTGAGGGGCCTCATTAAGTGCATCATTAATGCCCAGCTACAAACTACACGCTCATTTCTCCATTTAAAATTCAAAAACAAAACAGAAAACAACACACTGACCAAAGTTAAATAATTGTCAGTGATTTACAACAACAATCAGGATTATAAACTAGAGATATCTATTGGATGCATCTCAATCCACCACATCTGCCAATGTCACAATACCCATCTGCGGTGAAAGGTGGCAGAGCGAGAGCGTGTTTGTCAGACCATGAGACATCCCGAAAATCGGTCTTCTCATGAAAAGATGACCGGTAAACCACTCTCACGAACACAATGGTGTTCTCCGTTTTGCTCTATGACGCCCACAAGTGTCAGGGGACTTGTCTGAAGTCGGTACCATCGATGTGCCAACTTCTGTTTGTAGCTTCCGAACGGTTTGGGCTACAAACTAATGCGACCACACTGTAGAAAGGGAAGATTCTCACGAACACGATGGTGTGCTCCCCCACAAGTGTCACGGGACTTGTCTGAAGTTAACCAGTACTGGTTTTAAAAAATGTATGGAAGTATGAAGGTAGTTTTGTGCCTACCCAAAAAAAGGGGTTAAATATGTGTAAAAAAAAAAATACTTACAATATTTCCAAATATGAATAATGAATGAATGTATTAATTAAAAATAAATCACAAATAAATAACAAGATAACAATTAGGGGGCTTGAGGAATTATATTATATTTTAAAAGTAAATAAATAATTCTGGTTTATTAAGGTTCAATAAGTAAATAGAATTCAGAGGGACAAATATATTTCCCAATTTCCCATGTCAAAAAGCTGCGATAGCTGTCAGTCACTAATATCTAATAGTAAAGGTAGCAAAATAATCTGGGTTGTTCCACCAATTCAGTGCCTTCTGAGAAGTGTAACTGCTTTTCCCATCTCAAGAGGTTACATGTAAGTGCCTATTAAAGGTGCAATATGCAGAAATCGTGCCGCCATTTCCTGGTTGCTAAAATTCTAATAGTTCGCCTAATTTCATTTTATGTGACAAAACAAGCAATGTATAATGTAGAGAACCATTGTACCATCCAAACCGCTGTGAAATATATTTTCAATAACCAAAAATATTATATAATCAGCTGTTTGAAGCTGGTGTACAAAACAAAAGTAGAAGATGCATAGGATGGGAAGCATAGAAATAGCGCACATAGAACAGATCTACCGCGTCTAAGACTTGCTTTCAATGAGAATGACAGATCTATAAATCACAGTTCTATGTGAATATGGTCTGGACACCCAAAAAGTTACATATGGCAGCTATACGTGCCAAATAAATTAACAGGATTGAACATAACAGGGTTGACAAATTAATCTTCATTCAACCATAAATACCCTTGTGACAGGGGGAATGGAAGCTCGTTGTGTGCAACAGGGAGTGGAAATTGAATGCAAGCACACTAAAAAATTTGTTAAAACATTTATAGCCTGTCTATCTATGGGTAACAGGGTTGACGTGTTATGCTTGACCCACTCAGTTTTCCACCACAAAACACCAGCAAATGGCCAAAAAGAGTAGAACCAGCTCACCTGCTTTTACACTATGATTTGACTATTAGATGTTGAATGTTTCTTTTGAAAACATTTTTTTTCACCATATTAAAATGAGAGTCACAGTTCACGTAACAGGGTTGACTTTAAAATGAGGGACAGACTTAAATGAACCACAAATCACATGAAACAAATAATAATCTTCAGGAATTACTTTGTCAAAGCAACACAATAACTAGGGCTTTACAATGATGTTGGGGTTAAGTGGGTTAAAATCTTCATAGAAGTCACAGAGGGTGCAAGGAGGGACATGTCAAAATGCTGAATTTTGGCACTTTAGCAAGTCTTTATTCATATAAATCTGATTGATTAAAGGCCCAGTGCAGTCGAAAACTAGATTTTCCTGTGTTTTACATAATTTATATTTCCACACTATGAGGTTGGAAGAATACTGTGAAATTGTGAAAATTATTATACTATAGTGTAAGAGCTGTTTGAAAAGACTGCCTGAATTTCAGCCTGTTTTGATGGGATGGAGTTTTGCCCTGCCTGGTGACATCGCCATGCGGTAAATTAGGACCCGATTCAGACTTAGGAAATGTACGCCTTTCCTACGCACTTCTCAGTAGTTGGTATTCAGACTTACCTTAAGGTGTCAGCATGCTTCAGTTCGGCTGGCACTCAGCTGAACTCGGCTAGCCGAACCGAACAAGTGTACTTGCATACTCCCCTTCAAAAAGCCATAGCCAATATATGCTTCCTCAAAATAGTCAGAATTAATCTAAAATAATTTAAGAAATATGTTATCAATTTTGACGTTTTTGCTGAGGAGATCTTAGTCCCCCAATTTTACATCTAACTAAGATTTTTGGTGCCATATTTCTCAATGAAAAAATGTGTATGAAAACTAGTCATCTCTCACTGAATGACAACAAAGACTTTATTGAAGAATACCTACTGTTGACTAATCACCTAGGAAGGGGTGTAGACTTCACCTCCGAACTTCGGCTTGCCTCTAGAAAAAAATGTATGTGCCTGAACTGCCCCAAAAAAAACTAACCAAAGTCCAAAATGAACAAAAACTTCACAAAATGTCATCATAATATATGCATGACATCTTCCGAAATGTTTCGGCTGGGAAGCATGCGGATGCCTTTATGCAGGTGGGCCTGCTTAACGGGCTTTGCAGGTGTGGTTCCCTTGCTCGCGCTGAATAAATGTAATTCAACCACTGAAAACACTCCCACTTGCTGGCCAACAGATTTTCTTGTGGAGTTTTCATTCAATGGGGTTTTCATTACATTTATTTAAAGCCATCCCTTTAAATTTGGTGTACCTTTAATTAGAATTTTCTCGACAGACTCGAATATATCGAGAGAACAGTTAATAATATTAGGGATCAATGATAGAAAGCCATGTAAATACACGCATATTCGTCTCCTTTTCAGCACCAATTGGTAGATTTAAAAATACTCTGATCTTGTATATTATTTAGGGTTAGGAAAGTATATTAAAAAACAGGTTTGGAGAACCTTTAGTGCGAAATATATTGGTGAATCAAATATACAGTGGTTTGACTCGTCCTGAAAGTTGACATATTCAATTGTTCAATCCATGACATATTGGAAGGTGAGAAAAGTGTACAATAGGGGTTGAACAGTAGTCCTATAAATATACCTGAATAATCCTCTCTTATCATGGAACTGTGATGACAACTGTCCAGTTGTCATGAAACCGTGCGCCAGACTCCAGGTTTAAACTGCTACATATGGTCTGCGTTTCATAATGATTAAAATAGGCTACATGTCCCAAATTATTGCACAACTTGTAATAAGTTAGCCTAATACTGTATGACCCACTATTGCTAGCGATCCTCAGGAACAACCACACGAACGTGACAGAGAAAAGAAAGGTAAACTAACGATGTAATGGAATAATGCAAAATCAAAGGAAACAAACACTAAATTGAGAGTTAGATATGTAAATTATGTGGGTATAACTGATGGTGGCTACCGTGATATGTTGATATACTTAAGTTTTCTGCCATATGACTGGTTTCACATTTGTCTCCAGCGATCATAAGGTAAAATAGATCTAAAACAATTCTCATTTATATTTACAATCCCCATATCCAAATCGCATAGTCATTTATCTAGCACTATAATTTGTAAATTACAATGCATGGAGAACGGTGTTATTTCTATCAGGAAAAATTGTATTAGATGTTGTCCCACTTTGAGACGACAGGTTGCTCGACCTTATCGTTTCCTATGAGGGAATTAAGTCAAGGTCAGAATATGGCGTATGAATAGAAACACCTCCACCACACCTTCATTTCTTCTATCTCCACCCCAAACGAATAGCGCATAAATAGCATGCTATTCTCATGCTTAAATTCAAGGTCAAAATATGCATAGAGAGAAAAGTGCATAAAAAGGGAATTACCTTCCATTTATGCTACTTAAGTCGGGTCAAATTCCCCCGTTAGTGAATAGACCAATAAGAAACAGAGTTCCAAACCTCTCTGCCAATAACAGTTAGTTTTCAGTTTCCCCTCCCCACTGAGACCACTCCCAGACAGTACCACTCCCAAAATAAATTATTTGATATTGAGATAAAAACGGCTGCATTGGACCTTCTATATCTATATCTATATTTAAGCAATAAGGCACGAGGGGGTGTGGTATATGGCCAATATACCATGGCTAAGGGCTGTTCTTATGCCTGTACACAGCCTTTAGCCATCATATATTGGCCATATATCACAAACCCCCCAGGTGCCTTATTGCTATTAAAAACTGGTTACCAACATAATTAGAGCAGTAAAAATACATGTTTTGTCATACCCGTGATATACCACGGCTGTCAGCCAATCAGCATTCAGGGCACAAACCACCCAGTTTGTAATAAAGGACACTTCATTTAATATAACAGGCTTTTTAAATTCCATATTGGTGCACAATTTCTACTTAAAATATCACAGGGACACAGAAGGCACTAATTTCGTGGAGTGACCCATCTGCTATAACAGTGAGAGTATAATATTGCTAGTATTATGTCTGTATTTTGTCAGTAATTTTAGTACCACATCAAAGCAGCCAAACCAGCAGACAAGCAACACATTTCCCCAGTGAAAAGAGCTCTATGGCTTTGGTAAAAAGACTGTATCGTATGGTAAACCTCCACCTCGCCGTCTCCATTTCTGAATGTGTTGTCAGTCTGTGTGTTTCCCTGTTTCTGATATTAACTGTTACAGCTACATCAATTACCCTAGCCAATGAGGACAGGCCTCTGACAACATAATTACAGACACAGAGGCAATGCTCACAACACAGCACCCATATGCCTGGCTATGGTACGGCTCTATCAGTCATAGACTAAAGTACAGGGGATGGAAGGGAGAGAGAGAGGTGGCATGGGGAGGGATTGGAGGCACCCTGATCCACCAGGGGCCCCTGTAGCTGTCTTGTCCCAGGCCAAGGGGCCCCTCCCCGGGCTGAAACGGGCCGGGGCTGGGGCCTGATTTGGCCCAGCTGGAGGAAGCGGGTGATCAGAGTTCAGTTGGTGCAGACAGAGCTAAAGTAAACAGCCTTGGTCACTGGGCAGGCCGTTAGCAGGCCTCGGACAGATGAGCGGGGGGCTACGAGGACCACACACACTCACACACAACACACACAGCCAGACCACACAAGGTGGGGCGGGGCTCCGGGGCCTATGCACGCAAGCGCACACCCTATCGGCAGGGCTCCCCCATGGGCAGAGGCAAGCTGCAGGTCAGGGTGGAGCGGAGGAGACCATGGAGGAATAACAGACTGGCATGGAGGTGATCTGACATCACACGCTCTCGACTTTCACATGTTCATCTCAATATGAAGACAACATAGTAATGGAGGATCTCCTCTGTTTTTCCCATCGTAGCAGAGAGAGATGGGATGGTGAACACAAACAGGAAGAGGATCATGAGAGAACCGCTCGGCTGCCAGATCTTAAAGTGCTGCTTAGAGAATAAGGCTCCGTGATGGAGACACTCAGTCTATTCTGTAGGACAGACACACACAGGGTGGGAAACATATTGAAGGCTCAAACTGACTTAGACCACAGAGGCAGACTAAATAAGTACGATTATTTATTTGTGTCCAAAATGTTGTCCCCAATTCAAGTGTTATTTTATCGAAAATAAACAGGCAAATTTGAGTATGATAAATATAAATTGCCATGAGTGCTGCTAAATATAAGCTCCACAATATCACCGAACTGAAATTCTGTGATATTTGTCATGCTTGAAAATTCCCATGTTGTGAGTTATTTTTCTATTTTTTTATGTACTTTCGTGTATTTCTAAGGTAGTTGTCTTGTAACTCCCTTAAAACATCCCACACAAAACCCTTCACACACACTGTAAATCATAAGCAAACACATTCACACGGAGGTTGAACACACACACACACCAAACACACACACAACACACACACAAGCATAAATACTCTGTGGTGAAGGTTCTGCAGGCCGCACGGACATCAGTCTCCCAGTTTATCTGGGCAGTGTCAGAATAACCCCTGGGGGAGACCGAGGAGAGAGAGTGTGTGTGTGTGTGTTTGTGTGTGTGTGTGTGTGTGTGTGTGTGTGTGTGTGTGTGTGCCTGTGTGTGTCTGTGTGTGTGTGTCAGGCTGACCTAGAGGGCAGAGTGAGGAGTAAATAATAATAATAATAATATGCCATTTAGCAGACGCTTTTATCCAAAGCGACTTACAGTCATGCGTGCATACATTTTTTGTGTATGTGTGGTCCCGGGGATCGAACCCACTACCTTGGCGTTACAAGCGCCGCGCTCTACCAGCTGAGCTACAGAGGACCAGTAATGCTCTCAATCATAATTACTCCCCTCCGCCACAAATCACACCATCTGCCTCGCTTCACCTCAATACACACACACACACACACACACACACACACACACACACACACACACACACACACACACACACACAAAGTCAGAATTTCTGTGAAAGATGTACTGTCAATGAGAGGGAGGGAGAAAGAGTCCAAACTCACCTCTGTAATGGGTCTACTAATGGACACAGGGCAGCTGCCAGAGAAGGGCAGGGTTAGAGAAGGGCAGAGTAGAGTAGGACTGGACTAAACTGCATGCCTGCGCCACCACCCACTCCTCTGGGCATCAGTAACTCTCTGCACCCTCCCTCCATCGCCTTTCATCACTTATCCCCATATTAAATTCCACATTTATGATCAAATATGACAGCAGGTTTGGGCTGTGATCACTCCTCATCATGCCTTCATCTCATAATGGTACGGCCTTCATTCCCCCCCAGGCATGCGCTGCTCTAGCGGCTGATAAATCCTCGATGCAGGGTGGGCCAACAGCTCACTAAAATACTTTCTGGCTGTACGAGAACCAGTTGAGAAATAAGTGGTGGTTTTCGGCATATTAAATATTTGTGGTGTTTTTGTGTTCATTAAACAGGTTGCTGGGGGGGGGGGGGGGGGGGGGGGGGGGCATGCGTGCGTTCGTGCGTGCGTGCACTTGACTGTGTATTTGGGGCTTGTTATCACCAACATATGTGTTCTTTGAGAGTGAGTTATAGCCAACTCAGGGAGTTATGGTTTCTTATATATATTGGTTAGAGGATAGACATAGACAGGGTCATTTTGGCCAATTCAATTCTAAATCAATCCCAACAGTGTTACCACTTTCCTGTACAATTGTGGTCATTTTAGGTGTGTGGAAGTTGTTTGAACACTTATGAGATTTACTGTGTGTGTCCAGGGGTCAGGGTTGACAAGGACACCGGGGTACTTTAGTGTCTGGACAGGAGGCTGGGTCAGGGTGTCTAGTCTGGGGGTCACAATTGGCCGGGGTCCTGGATGTCTGAGTTTAATAGGTTATCAGGATGAGCAGGAGGGTAAGGGCTAGGTCTGGGGTAGGGGTTGAGGTAGGGGCTGAGGCTGTAGGTCTAGGGTCCTGGCAAGAGGTAGGCATAGGTCTGGGGGTGAGGCTGGGGCTTGGGCTGGTGTCCTATAGGTCCCTGGATGTGTGGGTCTGGTGCTACATGGGGCTGTGGGTGTGGGGTCCTGTCAGGTCCTGGGTCTGGGGACCTGGCTCTGTCTCTGTGGGGGAGCAGGGAACTTGTCTGTGGGCTGAACTGGTGAGCTGGTTAAGGTCAGGGAACAGAGCGGAGCAGAGCAGCAGTGAAATATGGCTGTCTGTCAGGTAGAGGGGAAGAATAACACAGACTCTGTCCTTCCTGCAGCACCGCAATCGTGTCTGGGTCCCCACCGGGCGACATGGGGGTCATGCCCCACTCCACACAGCCAGGCAGGGAACTGCTGCTCACACACAAACACACACACAGAAATCAAAGGGAAATCACAGAGTTGCTCACACCAACTAGCTCACATAGAAACACACACACTCCGTGGAAAATAAAATACTTGCTCACACACCATGGGAACTAAAGGGCAACTCAAAAGCCATGTTTTAACTTTTTGCAACTTTGCAACTGTGTACAAGATGAGGTACAAAATTGTTGGTGACCGGGTTACTCACAAGGATGTTGTATCCAATTTAGTTTTCACCTGCATGTTTATAATGAATGTGTAATCAAAATAAATGTTTATCACAAATATATTTTTACAGTAGACTATTTAATATATACAATTAATAATTACATATCATGTGGTACAAAATACTACATTTTACAATAAACGTTCTTAATTATAGCAATGGGGAAATAAAGAATGGATAGCATTTTTATAAATGTATATATTTTCTCATTTCATTCTAGTGTGAACAGTAAACTTACTGAAAATATATACATTTTCTGTAGGCCTACTGCTTAAATGTTCCATTTTATGTGTAGTATTGTATATATTATTCTAGTAGGCCTAATGAACATTTATTGGAAATGTGTTGTCACTTTTTTATTAAATAAGTTAGTTACTTCAAGAGGTTATCTCCTGTAATTCATTACATACATTTCTATTAACTGCATATTTCATATAATTAAACTAATTCAATGTAGAATCAGAATAAATCCATGTATGGGATTTCAGAATAGAGTTGAATATTAGGAAATATTAAAAACAACATTAATCACACCAATATATATATATATATATATTTATTTGCGAAATAACAAGATAGCCTATTGCTGTAAATTGTATAATTTGAAAACTTACAAGTGAAAGTACCTCTTGGTAGGGTATATTTTAAATTATAAAGTTAGCATTATATTCGAAACATTTTCTATAGGATGTTGTTCATACCTTATTTATTATGTTTCTAAAAACCTGAAACGAATTAAATCATAAACCTGCATTTTAAAGTATCAAATGGATGATCATATGCCTAATGAAGGCCTGCTTCTTTCTTGACCATGTGTGTTATATCATTCGTACAGCCCCTAGTGGAGCTGGCTTAGTGCCATCTATTGTTTGATACCGCAGTCGGCAGTAACATTGGCAACTTTACATTTTCTTGCTCTCTGAAACAACGCAGTCTGAGACTTCCACATACTTTCCCTTGACCCTGCGCTCAGGGGAGATCTCGAGCCTGTCCTGCGGAAAAGGCGGCCCACCTTGCGAGGAAACCTCGGGTGGGAGAGAACCGCGACACAGGAAGACTTAAGAAAGTGCTGACTCGCTTTCTAGATTTAATTTTGGCATTTCATTCTGCTGAAAAATGTTTCGCGATTACTTTGGCTGCGACCACGCGTGACCTCAGGAACTGCGTCCATGCCAATGGTTCTCTGTCGGGTGATACCAGTGGCCCTGCGAGGTGCGCGTGGCTGACCTCTGGTTTGTGAAACCCAGACAGGCATATTTTGAGACGAATGGCCATGATGCTTCTACTTTAGCACAGAGTTACTGAAATAGGCCTATGTTTATAATTTATTTTCGAAAGCATTGCGTAGTGGTGATATGGAGGAAATAATAATAAGCCATTTAGCAGACGCTTTTATCCAAAGCGACTTACAGTCATGCGTGCATAATTTTTTTTTTGTACTTGTGGTCCGGGGGATCGAACCCACTAACTTGGCGTTACAAGCGCCGTGCTCTACCAGCTGAGCTACAGAGGACCACATGTAGGAAATAACGTAGTAGCAACAATTCATTTTAAAGCGCAACACATTTATTATATTTATTATTGTTGATCTAAATCGAATAAAAAGGACAAGCTATTTCCTGAGTATTGTAGTCAATAGAAATACATAAATGTGTCATACTTAATCATCATCATGTAGGGCCTAGCCTATAGGCTATTATTCTCAACTTTCAATTGGAATAAATAATAATAATAATAATAATAATAATAACAATAATAATAATAATAATAATTATTATTATTATTATTATTATTATTATTGTTATTATGTATTATGTATTATTATTATTAGGCTATATCAAATGTATTAACAGTAATATCGTTAGAATGAGTACAGCCTACATAACCGTATCCCCAGATTACCTGGCTAGCAGGGAAAATAAAATATGGCATTAATCAATCTGGATATTTTGTTCAACTGGGGTAAAAATACTGTAATATTATTGTATTGAGTTAATACATTCCTTCAATCATATCATTCTGTGAAGGGTTGCGTTGAGCCACTGATATTTTACAGATTAATACTATTGTTATATCAATGCCTGTACCAATTGTAATTATATTTGAGTGGTTTACCAATCCCAAGCATTGGAAACTGTTTATTAAAATGAATAGGTAAAATCGACACGTATATTTTATATGGGGAACCCAAGAAATGGAAAACCATGTATTGCGGTTAGAAGAAGACAGAAAATATTCCTACATAAAACTGTCTCACAGCCTTGAACATCCATGGAGAGAGAAAGTCTAACAGCGGCCCACGTCTGGCTACGACCGGTGAAAACGCTGTCCAGCTTTCACTGCTTTCCAGATGATGGGTCGTTCTGTGTTTTTATTGGTGCAGGCGGCGCCGGGTCTCTCCGGATCGGTCTGACAGCCGCAAAAGCCGGTCCAACTACCGGGGGAGGCTTCTCACGGGTTATAGTCTACACGTCATAAAAATAAACAATGTCTAAAAAATCACCTGTTTTATTATGGAAGATGCTTCGTGCTTGCAGGTTCGTAAGCCTAGCCTAATTTCGGAGTGTGTCAAATATTAAGGCTTATTACTTTTGCTGGGCTGTAGGTTGGATTGTTGCCATTGCACATATTCACACATCAATTTTTTTATTATCGTGTTTTATACTTTTCATCTTAGAACAAGTTGCAGATTTCCAATAACGTTGAATTTAGGCCCATATGCTATATGTCTACAAAATTAAACTTTAGTAGAGCATATAGGCCTACCTGTGAGAAAAAAAATCGACAGCAAGAAACGCATTCAAAAACCTACATGATTCTAAAAAAGCATTCGAGGAGAGGTGAAATTAACAGGCCATGGAACCTAGACCTATCTTTATATTAAAATGATCAAACGTTATTATTGTTCCTCTGAATTTGTTGACCTATAAAAAAAATCGATTGATTTGTTTAATACTGTGACAAATAGGCATATTACTGCGTTTCTCTTTGCAATTCTTCATTGTGGTTGCGTCCAACTTTGCACCGGAGGGAGTTGGCTAACAGAGGTCCAGTAAAGTCTAAATAGCTCGCTTTAAACAATTCCTTTTCG
Source organism: Coregonus lavaretus (assembly GCF_964263955.1). Taxonomy (NCBI): domain Eukaryota; kingdom Metazoa; phylum Chordata; class Actinopteri; order Salmoniformes; family Salmonidae; genus Coregonus; species Coregonus lavaretus. The sequence continues at coordinate 39,884 of NW_028158068.1, forward strand.
GATGTAAACATTCTGACAGCCAAGAAGGGTAGCGCTCAGAAAAAGGCTATCCCTCCCTCGACCCTCGGTTATTTTTAAAGCTCATATAGACAAATCGACGGAAACGCGTTTCCACCATGCTAAATAGTTGGGCTGTTGGAGTGCTTGGTGTGTGGCGCGAAATAGAGTGGACCCACACACACACACACACACACATACACAACCCACTCACCACCCACACTGGTATTACAACTCCCCCGAACTCCACACACACACACACACACACACACACACACACACACACACACACACACACACACACACACACACACACACACACACACACAGGGAGGGTGTTATTGGGCGTGCTGCTCTACTGATAAATCCCTCCAGATGGCGTTAATCCACTTCACGGGGTTTTACATTTTGTACTGATAAACAGCTCATTTGATGCAACAGCAAATATGAACTCATTTTATGTGTACCCTGAGAACATACTCTTTTTTTAATCAGCTGAAGCAGAAATAGAAAACCTGTTCCATTAAACAATTTGTCCATAAAATGCTAAAATTCCATTTAGTAGGTTATTTATAAAAGTAGAGTCAAATGTTGTGCTTAGTGATAAAGCAACTAGTTTTTAAGAAAAATACAAATGCACAGTTGAAGTCGGAAGTTTACATAGACCTTAGCCAAATACATTTAAACTCAGTTTTTCACAATTCCTGACATTTAATCCTAGTAAAGATTCCCTGTCTTAGGTCAGTTAGGATCACCACTTTATTTTAAGAATGTGAAATGTCAGAATAATTGTAGAGAGAATTAATTATTTCAGCTTTTATTTATTTCATCACATTCCCAGTGGGTCAGAAGTTTACATACACTCAATTAGTATTTGGTAGCATTGCCTTTAAATTGTTTAACTTGAGTCAAATGTTTTGGGTAGCCTTCCACAAGCTTCCCACAATAAGTTGGGTGAATTTTGACCCATTCCTCCTGACAGAGCTGGTGTAACTGAGCCAGGTTTGTAGGCCTCCTTGCGCGCACACTTTTATTCAGTTCTGCCCACAAATGTTCTATAGGTTTGATGTCAGGGCTTTGTGATGGCCACTCCAATACCTTGACTTTGCTGTCCTTAAGCCATTTTGACACAACTTTGGAAGTATGCTTGGGGTCATTGTCCATTTGGAAGACCCATTTGAGACCAAGCTTAAACTTCCTGACTGATGTCTTGAGATGTTGCTTCAATATATCCACATAATTTTCCTTCCTCATGATGCCATCTATTTTGTGAAGTGCACCAGTCCCTCCTGCAGCAAAGCACCCCCACAGCATGATGCTGCCACCCCCGTGCTTCACGGTTGGGATGGTGTGCATTGGCTTGCAAGCCACCTCCTTTTTCCTCCAAACATAACAATGGTCATTATGGCCAAACAGTTCTATTTTTGTTTCATCAGACCAGTGGACATTTCTCCAAAAAGTACGATCTTTGTCCCCATGTGCAGTTGCAAACCGTAGTCTGGCTTTTTTATGGCGGTTTTGGAGCAGCGGCTTCTTCTTTGCTGAGCGGCCTTTCAGGTTATGTCGATATAGGACTCGTTTTACTGTGGATATAGATACTTTTGTACCTGTTTCCTCCAGCATCTTCACAAGGTCCTTTGCTGTTATTCTGGGATTGATTTGCACTTTTCGCACCAAAGTACATTCATCTCTAGGAGACAGAATGCGCCTCCTTCCTGAGCAGTATGACAGCTGCGTGGTTCCATGGTGTTTATGCTTGCGTACTATTGTTTATACAGATGAACGTGGTACCTTCAGGCATTTGGAAATTGCTCCCAAGGATGAACCAGACTTGTGGAGGTCTACAATTTCATTTCTGAGGTCTTGGCTGATTTCTTTTGATTTTCCCATGATGTCAAGCAAAGAGGCACTGAGTTTGAAGGTAGGCCTTGAAATACAGCCACAGGTACACCTCCAATTAGATTGACATTTTAGTCATTTAGCAGACACTCTTATCCAGAGCAACTTACAGTTAGTGAGTGCATTTTCATACTGGCCCCCCGTGGGAATCGAACACACAACCCTGGCGTTGCAAACGCCATGCACTACCAACTGAGCTGACTCAAATGAGGTCAATTAGCCTATCAGAAGCTTCTAAAGCCATGAAATCATTTTCTGGAATTTACCAAGCTGTTTAAAGGCACAGTCAACTTAGTGTATGTAAACTTCTGACCCACTGGAATTGTGATACAGTGAATTATAAGTGAAATAATCTGTCTGGAAACAATTGTTGGAAAAATTACTTGTGTCATGCACAAAGTAGATGTCCTAATCGACTTGACAAAAATATAGTTTGTTAACAAGAAATGTGTGGAGTGGTTGAAAAACAAGTTTTAATGACTCCAACCTAAGTGTATGTAAACGTCCGACTTCAACTGTATGTGGAGAATGTGAATGTGTGTTTGTGGGTGTGTGTGTGGTGTCAGTATGCATGTGTGCATGTGCTATGTGTGTGGGCATATGTAGTGTGTGTATGTATGTGTTGGGATGTCAGTGTAAGTATGTGTGAGTGTGTGGGTAGAGTCCAGTGTGTGTGTATAGAGTCAGTGCAAGAGAGTTAGCGCAAGAAAGGGTCAATGCAGGTAGTCCGGGTAGCCATTTGATTAGCTATTTAGCAGTCTTGTTTAGCAGTCTTATGGCTTGGGTGGTAGAAGCTGTTCAGGGTTCTGTTTGTTCCAGACTTGGTGCACTGATACCGCTTTCCGTGCGGTAGCAGAGAGAACAGTCTATGGCTTGGTTTGCTGGAGTCTTTGACAATTTTTTTCTGACCACACGCACACACACACACACACACACACACACACACACACACACACACACACACACACACACACACACACACACACACACACACACACACACACACACACACACACACACACACACACACACACACACAGAGAGAGAGAGAGAGAGAGAGAGAGAGAGAGAGAAGAGAGAGAGAGAGAGAGAGAGAGAGAGAGAGAGAGAGAAAGAGAGAAGGATACTGGTGACCGGGTCATGTAGGAGAGACACTTTAGTGTGCCTGTTGCCCTTTCACCTATCTGCTCCACTAAATGGGCATAATTGATGCATCTGTCCATCTGTTGGCAGCACATGATTTGGCTGGGCCTATCTCTGGGGACCCCAATAGCCTTCCAGACCCTCATTCCATGCTTCCAGACTTCTGAATGTCCAGAGTCACAATCTTCTACAGTTCTAGAATGTTAGAGTTAAAGGGCCAGTTATCCGAACCCAGATTAGGCGTTTCCCAAGAATAAAAACACTTTCAATTGAAATGGAGAGTTCCTTGCAGAATTGTATTGTTCCAGAGTTGTGTGTCCATGAGCAGACACAGGGCTCAGAGAGAGTCATGTTTCACCCACCCAGAGGAAGAGGAACAGCTCTCATAGTGGACCCAATAACAACACAACACAGTCCTGCTCCACAGCCTGTCAGACGGTATCAAAGCACAAAATAACTGCTGTGTCACTCAATACCAAAATAGAAGCATTGCCAGGCTATATTTAGAGCTTAACCCAGTGGGTCACAAACCACTCTGAAATACCTGAAATGCATTATCCTCTAGGTTGTAGGAGAACAGATTTGCTATTTAAAAATGATGATTAGGGGCATCAAATAATATGCCATTTAGCAGACGCTTTTATCCAAAGCGACTTACAGTCATGCATGCATAAATTTTTTGTGTATGGGTGGTCCCGGGGATCGAACCCACTCTACCAGCTGAGCTACAGAGGACCACGTAACTATAGGTCAATCTATAAAGCCTGTGGTCTCTTTTGAGTAAATGAGATGGAAAGATGAAGGAGTAAGGATGTATTTCCTAAAAGTGGAGTAAACAGGACACAATAGGTTTCATAAAATACAAGTTATAAAAACAGCAGAACATGACA